>NW_008657828.1:816-17578 GCF_000695815.1 Acanthisitta chloris | reverse complement strand
GGCAAACACATCCTCCCCCCGAACCGAACAAAAAGTACATTAAAAGAAATCCATCCCATATCGCCCTCCCTTTCCCTCCACATACCCAGGCACTTTACCTGTTTTTATGCCGGGTTTTTAATAAATTCCTTCCAAAGGGAGCCATGATCCCAGCGGCATAACATCAGCGAACCCCAAACAATTCGAGGGTGTTCCCTTCTCCCCTATTTTTTTCCCTGAGTGCCTTCCAGCTTGTTAATAGTCACCGAGCGTAGCGATGAGCTGGAAGTTGTGCAATTTACTGCTAACTTTGAACTCCAGCTTGTTGCTGCTGCTGCTGCACCTTTGGAGTCCTGCCCAGCTACGAACTTGAAGGAGGCGTTTAGGAGCAGGAAAAAGAAAGGGGGAAGGGGGGTGGGGTGGAATACGCACTTGCTCCTGTGATGTGAAGTTATGCACAGAACTTGCTAAACTTTCAGCCTTGTCACCCTCAGGGCAGCAGGCAGCAAATGGGAAAGATGGGATTTTGCTCCGGTGTGGAATTCTGTAAAGACACACACACACACACACATACACACACTCTCACACACACACAAAAGCTCTGAAAACTTTCCCCGTGAGGCTCCAGCCACTTTAGGTCAAGTCGTTCAGCTGAAACACCCACGTTAATGAAGGGCAAGCAACAGTTGCCACACCAGTTCCCAGAGCATTACAACCTGCCTTTTCAGTACCTCGGTACTTCTTTACAAGGTGTTGGATGAGTAATAGGAAGATGAAGGGGAAAAGACCTCTGTGGCCCCTCTTCTCTCCCTGCATTTTTAAGTAAATGAGCTATTTGCATGAACGCCTTGGCAGACTAAATGCACCTCTGAAAACCTTTAAAGTGTGGCCTAAGCAGAGAACAAGCGAGGCAGCAACACGAAAAGCTGGGTTTGCACTGCACTGTTCCAGGACCTTTTTTTGTTATTATTTCAAACTGGGTTTGCCAGAAGGGAAATGAACACACACCATGGTTCCTGTTCACTGGAAACCCCTGGGAATGAGAGATTTTGAGTAAATCTTCAGAAGGAAAAAAAATATTTTTTTCCCTCCTCCAGTTTGGAGCAGAGCAAGGGAAAGAAGACCCATTGCACCCCAAAGGCTGATGCTAGTGGGTGGAGGTCCCAGGGCAGGTGGGAAGTCCCCTGTACAGCCCTAGCTCGCCCTAGCCTCCAACTTTCTGCAGTCAATTTATCAGGTACATACTAGATGTAAATAACCTCCTTTTTTTCCTTCACAGGGCAAATTCTTTATGTGGCCGCACCAAAGGTGCAGCACAATAGGGAATTGTTTTATTAACCAGGGGTGATGATTAATTAAGAGCCTACCAGAGTAAGGGCTTATCTGAAAAAAAGGCTTTTTCTTTTTCTAAATTTCCCTTTTCCTCCCTTATTCAAGATAGTAACTGCAGCCTGAAGAAAACAAAGCAAAGGCCCATTCCATGGGTTACCTATTACTGGCAGTTCTGGGAATACCCCACATATTTTCAGTTTAGTCCCATGCCTCTAAATTCTCCGAGCTGTAACTACAAAGAGATGGACCGGAGCCTCTTAAAAGCCTTGTGTAATCACCCAAAAAAGGCAAAAATAGGGAAACTGAAAAGAAACAACTTTCAGATTTCTTATCCTGATGCCAGGGTGGATTTTAGATAGTCTGATTTGGGCATTATGAACATAAGCATGGAAGTCTTTCCTTTTGCTTTGAGTCAGGTTATATATGCCACAAATAGAAGATTTTCTTATATCTAAAGAACTAGGAGCATGTTTTTCTCTAAGAGATGTTCAAGACATATTTGGCATAAAACTCAAATCACTGCAGAACTTCCTAGAGAACAATTAATTATTCAAATAACTATTTTTATTGGCAAAGTTAAAATGAAATAGCTTTATCTACAAAATAGTGCTCACTTTTCACTTCATTATGAAAATAAATGGGAACTCAATATTTGTAGCTGTTTTTATTGCTTCTGAATAGTAATCCCACAATTTTAATTTATTTAAAAAATAATAGGCCATGTAAATTGTTCCTTTTCCTCTAGCAAATGCAAAATAATTTTCAACCAAATATATGCAATGTGGGAACTGGGTCCCTCTAAACAAGTATATCAAAACGTTTGTTACATTCATGTAGCTATGCAAAGAACTGTAGAAAAGACTCCAGCATAATAAAATGACATTTTCCTCATAGCTGAGGGAGAAGAGAAAGCTTTCAGTCTATTCAGTTTCACAATTAGACTAGCCAAGCCCAGGAAGAAAATACATGAGTGTATGACAAATTCTTACAGTAATAAAGGAGCAAATCTTAAGAACGAGAAACATTACTGAAAACAAGAGAAAAGGATATTTAGCATAGCACAAAGAAGTGAACACATGCTGTTTCATTCAGTATTCAATTAATCTGTAGAACCCAAAGAAAAGTAGTATAGGGGGCAAAAATGCATACTGAGTTTATACAAATATAAACACAAACTCACAAAAATGCATGGATATTTTGCTTAGTAACTCAATGGACTTAGCTTTCCATTCCCCAGTACGTAAACTAGTTTCTGAATAGGGTGGAAATAGAAGCAAAACTTTTCAGAGACATAAGTTAATTTCATAGGCAGTGTTGACACAACAGTTCAGTTAGTTTGCCCTTGAACTTCCAAAGTGCCTCAAACTATCTGTATCTGTATGTACACGTCCTTAGTTTTCTTTAAACTCCAGCTCTGATCTTCCAGGAATATTGGGCCAACATTCCAGACCAGGGCCCTGGCACTTCCCAACATGCCACGTGGACATAAAAAGCAACCACCACTCAAGTCTTGAGTATGATCACCTTCTAAGCATACTTTCTTCATGCAAAAATCTAAAAGGCGAATAGGTGGTAACATCGCATTTTTCACCCACAAGCTGCTAAGCTTGGTCAAATTGTTCTCCATCACAGTATCTTCCTCCTAGAAGAAGTACAGAATGAATGGCAGATAGTTCAGTTTGAAGGACTCATTTTTTTAAAGCATTCCATAAAATATATATGTACAGAACTTGAAATCTTCAGAAAGATGTGTCAACGATTCACTCTAGTTTTTAAAGGAGCAGAAAAGGGAATCATAAACACTAGAGTATCAGCTGCCACCTGTGTAAGCTTACTAAACAATAAATCTGGATGCCAATCTTGGGTGCTTGATCATAAAGCTTAAGGTTAATAAATTGTAATGTTTAATTTGCCATCTTCCAAAGCAACTCACTCTGCATATTTTGTACCCCTCTTTGGCAAAAATGCTGCAGCATAGCAATGCTTTAAAGCCCAGCTTTAACCCAGGTTTGGAACACAGTTTTAGACATATCAGTCTATGCATATACTTTCAAATTAACTTCTTAAATGTAACAAGGAGTGGGTGTTCTACTGCTCCCTCCTTTCCTTTCTTACCTCTCTTACCCACCACTCAGTTCTAGTGCCTATCTTGAGATAGGCACTCTGGGATCTCATCTGATCTCCTGGTAAACTGACGTAACTTATTCAAATTACAACCCAGCAAAAAAAGTTTGTTCCTTCTATTTTGGCTGATTGCTGAGATGAGTTGGCTTACCTGGGGATCAGACAAGATCAGTCAGACAGTGTGATTTCTAGAGCTGATGCAAGGGAGGAGGACTAAGAGAATGAAAGAGAGGAAAAAAATGAGAACTTGGAAATAGAGGGAGGGAGCAAGACCTCCTCCTTAGGCTGAGTGGTAGGATAGCTTGGCAACTCAACCTATTCTAAGAGTGGGTTTACAAGAAATTACTTCATCTAATCTAATAAACTGCTGTCCTTAAAAGTGGGGGGGTCTTACTCCTCTCACCAGCCACAGACTCCTGACCCTTTCCTTGTGCCAAGTCTGGTTTTCAGCAGGCTTTGTGTTCATACCATTCAACTTTTAAAATGGGTGGAAAATGGACTTTGACACAGAAAAGAGAATAAACAACTTTTTGTGGGCTAGCTAGTTAAATTGGCTTATTGAGGTGTCAGAAAATTGGCAGGACTGGCATGTGAGGAGAGAAACAGGACCATGTGGCCAAGAATGTGGGCAGAGAGATGTGGGAGGAAGACGCCTTGTCTGAGCAGTCCTGAGCAGCTGGATTGGCTCAGCCACATTGTGTAACTTCATTCTGGCTGCAGTTGTGAGCAGTTCAATGGAGACAGCAAAAGCTACCTTAGGAACAGGAAAAATTGCCCATTCCTTGCTTGGTGCATGGGCTGCTTCTGGTACCTCAGCTCTCTCATTTTAAACCATCATAAATATTTCTGTCTGCTTTAAGTGCAGCCAAGTCTATGAATAAAAGACACTAGAGTAGATGGTCCAGTGCTGTAAGAGGAAAAGGTCAGTGTTGGGATTATAACCTGTTGAAAGGCAGGAAAGTGGGTGATCCGTCTTCAGAAAGGTTTTGGATTTGTCTTTGCAGAAGGAACTCAGAAGACTAGTGGATGATGATAATATGGCAGGTGAAGATCTTGTGGATGACTGCAGAGTAATATACTGAAAAGAAAATCTAAAAAACCCTTTGAATTAATTGTCACATCTTAGAAATGTAATTTATTTGGGACAGTTCATGCAAAGCCTTAGGTCAGTGTTCTGTACTGGTAAAACCAAAACTAAACACAAACAAACAAAAAAGAGAGTTAACAATTAATGAGAAAGAAATACGGAATGAAATGGAAGATCTTGTTATGCCACTGTAAACATTCGTTCTGAGTCTCTATTTTTAATACCCCAGGTAGACCATATGAAGAAGGATATGGACTGAATGGCAGCAAGAGACTTCTAATATACAGAAGAGTTTAATATGTCAGGAGAAATAAAGTAAAGAGATAACTCTTGAATCTGAGGAAAGGTCAATATCTGATTGTTGTAAAAGAGCTCCATAATAATCCGTCATGGAGAAAATAAACAGGAGTTAATTCTCACAGCATAAATATCAAGGCCAGCTGAAAGAAATAATCAGAGAGCAAAGTAAAAATAAACACAAACAAAAAGATTGTACTTGTAAGTAAATGATGGAACTGCCCTCTGACTGCAAATGTTGGGAAGAGCAAAAGCAAAAAGTTGAAAAGAAAGTTTAGGCAAAACCATGGCCAACAGAGGTCAGAAAAATCACTGGATTCTTGTCTTTATCACCTCAGTCCATCTGTTTCTCAAACCTCTTTTTTTTTCCACCCCTTCCTTTCCGTACATCTCCCTAGCTACTGGCATAGCCTAAAGTACAGTAAACCTCACAGGTTACTTTTGACTTGCAGATTGGGTCCAGATGTAGCATCACCTTGGCTCCTGTGCCCTCTTGTAGAGAACTTCCATGTAGGGATTTTCCTGTGCTTTAATACCGCAGGGAACAAAATAGATAACAGCAGATAATGAACTAGATTTTTTCATATTCTACAAGCTCCAAGTACACCTAAGCATAGGCAAGGAGAAAATCCCTGATAAGGAGTCAAGTTCTTTGTCTGCACATGACAGTCATAGTCAGTGCATTCTTCATACAGCCTCAAATCTTTCCCTCCTTGCTTGCATTAGGTACTGAGACAATGTCCTGTGACTGAATTTACCATTTTCTCCATTTCCAACACTGTCCTCCCTTATGTATTCCTACTCTTTCTGTAATGGTGTAAATATTTGTCAGGTAGGTACTTGAACAGTCTGCAATAAGAGGCTGAAGCAAATTAAGTGGGCATAGAGGTTTATGAAAGAACATCCCTCTGTCTGTCATGGGATCTATTAAATACAATGGTCCAAATAAACTTTCAGCTCTGAAAATCCATGAATCACTGATTACCTGATCCTGGGAATAAACCCCCTACTTCATATTTTCCATGCTTTTACACACTTCCCTAAACATCTGCTAGTGCCCACTATCAAAGATGGGATATAATGCCAGCAAGGTATTTGATGTGATCTGCTAGAGCAGCTCTTCTGTTAATGATTGGATGCAACATGACAATTACTGAATTGTGCATTTTCTCCAGCTCTCTATCAGATCCTTTTTCCTCACTGTAATTTTGATAAAAATGTGTTAAGAGACATGAAATAAATTCTCAGCTCCTACTTGCATAGTTATCTTGGAAACAGCAGACAAGGATAGATGATCTACCTAATACCTTTACTTTTACTTTTTTAATCATCTTGTGAAACACACCATGTTATTACTTTTCATAAGAGTTTTTGCAGCATGCTGCAATAGTATTTTGTGGTTATATTCTTTGGTGTAAGTGCCTGACATATAACAGCTCTTACTATTGTGCTGTCTAAGTCAGAGAGCAGTTTAGATGAACTGCATTGTCCCAAGCTGCCATATGTGGGTCACCAATGACTGGTGCAGCAAATCCTAAATTCCTAAGACTCATCTGAGTACAATTCCAGGAGCCCTAGCTCAAACTGCATCCGTTAAGAAAGATACACTGAAAACACACCAGGTACATCAAAGAAACTTCCTGTTAATGCAAGGGTTTAGAATTTGAAGACACGCAAAGAAAATAATTTTCCTCTTTCAAAATTATGACAAAAATATCTTCCTGATACAAATATGATAGACCATCCTGAATATCTTTAATAAAGCTTTTTCTATACAACAATGCTTTTCTTTCAAACAACATATGCTAAATTTGCATAACCTACTGAATAAAGCTACTTATGCTGCCAACATCCAAGTATAAGCAATGACAGTTCTTGCAGCACTAAATGAGGAAATACGATCATAGGATTTGTAGATAAGCAACTGACAGTATAATATTCAATTTTTTAGAGACTTTAAAAAACATAGAAAACAAAGAAATACAAGAAAAATCTATGGAAATGTTCTCAGAACAGTGTCAACTTTAAATATCCATTAATGATGACATTCTTTGCACACTACTATGCAATGAATAAAGGTCTGCAATTATAATATTCCATTCATTTCACGTTTCATAGTTTTCTGAGGCTTATGAAGGGTTAGGACTTTCCCAAGATCTTGATTCACACAGCAGGAGAATGATTGGTTACAAACCACAATTTGGAGAATAAAATTATTGTTCCGCCTCAAATTCTTACACGAATTTTAATCTCATAAACTTTGAGAAGGACAAGAACCATGTATCTGCCAGGCAGCCTCCAAGGTAAGGTGTCTTCATGCCCCATGTATAGAGTTTACCTCTCTTCGTGGATGTTGTATTTAAAATTAAACCTTAGCACTCTCTCTGGAATTAAAGGTAAACTGTTGACATACTCATGGCCAGGTATAATTCTTCAAATACACACATAGGTACTATTTTATTTTTCTTGTGGCTGTATTTCAGCAGCCCGTTGCTCAATTGAGCTGGATAAATTGGTTCATTACTTAACTTCAGGTCATTTTTGAATATTTCAGAAGAGGAATGCAAGTAGATTTTATATTATTGAGAAGAACTGACTTTTGCAAGTGAAAATGATTTTCAGAAAGAAACAAGACACTGAGTGTGCTCTTGTGTGTTGAATGAGAACACCTTTCAGAGACAAACATCTGAAACAAATGTCCCCTGGAGGTGTGCACTTCTCCAGTCATTACAGAGGGAGTACTCATGTTCTTATTTAATGCCAGTCCCTGGGATCCTGTCAGTACCTGCACCCATTAAGCCTATCACTTTTCAACTTTACACCAAAATCCTTGATATTGTTTTCCCGATGTAAGCTTCCAGCATGCCTGTTCTCGTCTTCCTGCACAGAGAGATCTCCAGATGTCAGCTCTCAAATGGGCCAGACACACATTAAAATACAAGCCCTCTTCCCTTGCTAGATTCCAGCCATGCATGGAAAATATTCAAACTCTACTTAAATGGTAGAATAACTCCATCCCTGCAACCCATTTTTGAGAAGAACAGAAACAAATGCTTATAAGCCCTAACCCCATCTTATCCAGGGGAACATGGAAGTATCACTGATAATACCACAGTGGCAAAAAGCTGCTCTTTCATAATCTTATACTGGCACACTGCCAGTTCATTACTTACTTTTAAAGGAAATTGGGGCATCGTGAAGGATAAAGAATCTTCTGATACACAACATATAAAAATTCTAGGCTGAAGCAGCTTCTAAATCTTCTCTCACTCCATTTTTTAATAAAAAAAAATCAACAGGGTAGGAATCTGCATACAATGTAATACCTGGAGACAATTAAATTCACATTTGTATGTACTTTTTTTTACTTCGTTGAAGTCAGTGGGTTTTGTCTGATCAAGGTCTTTTTGCACCAACTAACAACTGCAAATGTGTTAGGAGAGACTGATATCCAGGGTATTGAACCACAACTGGTTTGTCTCCCTTAAAAGAAAAAATAAAAGACAAACCAACCAAAATTTATTGAGACTATTCATTAACTCATACCCAAAAGTATTTCTTACTTTAACCCTAGCTGCAGAGCAGATTTATTGCACAGAACATTAACTTAAGAATAAACCTGGTGTTAACTTCAGAATGAAGCAATTCAAATAGAACCAATTTAAGACACAGAAATAAATAAATAAATAGATAGATAGATAGATAAAACATCAAAGAACTGTACTGATGGGGCAGAATATTTTACATTGTATTTTCTAGCATCTTTGTCTATTTCAAATATAATAATACAATCACAACTATTTGAGTACTTCAGAAATCTAAGACACATTTGCTGTTTCACATATTTAGAGTTAGTTCCAATAAGGAACATAAGTCTCTACTGAAAGTTTTAGGAGGATTTTACATGCCTGAATGTTTCTGACACAGATGCCAGAGATGGCATTACGGACCAGCTAATATCAGGAGTATTTTCAAAGGGCAGAAAATCATGTGGGATGCGTGTTTGCATCTGACAAAACAAAATCAAGCAGAAGGATGAGACAGTTTACATAGTGGAGGTACATACATCAAGATGCCTCCTGAACATCTCCTGAAGATGTTCTCATGTAGTGAACTGGGGTATAATGTCTCACAAACGATATTTGGCTCCTTGTAAACAACTGCCCCTGTGAAACTCTTTTGTGTCTCTTGGTCAAGTTTGGGCTTTTTTTATCCCAGCTAAATTAATTATTACTTTAGCAAGAATGTTCTGCAAGGCACAGGCACCTAAAATCTAGAGAATAAAAGGAATGTACTTCACTGGTTTCCTCTCTATCCTGCTGGCTGCTAGTATTCTAATTCCTGAAACAGTATAAATGAAATAGAGATATCCAGTAAAAAGGTAGAGAGGCTTTTGATTTAGCTTTGCCTCAGTTCATATCCATAAAGTTATTTAGATAATTAACTCGCACTAACTTTTACTATTTAAGCCTAGCTCCCTTGTGCTAGAAGATGTAGCACTAGGGGGAAGACAGACGGTCCCTGACTATGACTATGGCTGACTGAGCAGGCGTGTGTGATGGCTTGAATGCCTTACTCCAAAAAGATCTAGTTGGTTGGGTGTGTACATCTAAGATCAGGACGGCTATGCTATCAGCTACATAATCACAAAGGGTATGATCTGGAAAGAAACTGCTGCCATTGAATTAAATATGCAAAAGGACACGTTCAGCACTGCAGATGTGGATGACAACTAGCAGTAGTGTGTGTTGGGAGGCAGTTGGTATGGTTGCTGTGCGTGGCAGAGAAGTGTACTACCTCAATTACTGTTAGAAGCAAGTACTGAATCTCACCCTTGTCCAAGCGCTGTTAGTTACATTGCGCTGGTGTCTGCACAGTCTAAGAATTTCAAAACACAATTGCAAGTCCTATTCCATGAAAAGATCATGTACAGGATCACTTAGCACAAGCTATCTGATGAAGTCAGCATTATATCTGAACTACCTGTTACAAACAAATGTGTGAATAATAGCCAACTCCTTATCTCTAGTGCCTAAGTGTGCTGGTTTTGGCTGGAGTAGAGTTTATATTATTCATAGTGGCTAGTATGGGATGGTTTTGGCTGGAGTAGAGTTTATATTCTTCATAGTGGCTAGTATGAGAGTGTGTTTTAGATTTGTGCTGAACACAGGGTTGATAATGCAGAGATGTTTTTGGTATTGCTGAGCAATTTTTACACAGAGCTTTTCATACTGCCACACTGGCAAGGAAGTTGGGAGTTCATGGGTAGCTGGGAGGAGACACAACTGGGACAGGTGACCCAAATTGACCAAAGGGATACTCCATACCAAATGACATCATGCTCAGTATATAAAGTGGGGAGAAGAAGGAGGAAGGGGAGGAGACATTTAGCGTGATGGCATTTGTCTTCTCAAATAACTGTTATGTGTGACAGACCCCTGCTGTCCTGGAGACGGCTGACACCTGCCTGCCCCTGGGAAGCACACATGCTTGCATGTATGGTTTTTGCTTTCTCTATTAAACTGTCTTTATCTCAACCCATGACTTTTCTACCCTTTACCCTTCTGATTCTCTCCTAAGTCCCATTGGTACAGGAGTGAGCGGCTGCATGGTGCTTGGCTACTGGCCATGACACTAGGTTTCTGACAAACTTTGGAGAGTGATCAAGTTGATCAGTGTTGTACTCAACACTGGTGAGGCTTCACCTCAAGTACTGTGTTCAGCTTTGGGTCCCTCACTATAAAAAATCATTGAGGTACTGGACCATGTCCAGAGAAGGGTAATAAAGCTGGTGAACGGTTTGGAGCACAAGTCTTATGAGGAAGAGCTGAGGTAGCTGGGGCTGTTTAGCGTGAAGAAAATGAGGCTCAGGAGGAATCTTACTGCTCTCTACAAGCACCTGAAAGGAGATTTTGCCATGTGGGTGTTGGCCTCTTCTCCCAAGTAACAAGTGACAGGATGAGAGAAAATGGCCTCAAGTTGTGCAGGGGATATTTAGGTTGGATATTAACAAAGATTTCTTCATGGAAATCATTGCTGAGCATTGGAACATGTTGCCCAGGGAAGTGATGGATTTGCCATCCCTGGAAGTATTTAAAAGACATGTAGATGTGCCTTAGTGATCAACATAACAGTGCTAGGCAGCTAGTTGGACTTGATGGTCTCAGAGGTCTTTTCAACCTAAATTAGTCTACGATTCTTGTAAGAGTTGAATCTCTGAAAACCCATAATCAAACATATCTGCCAATTTAACTGAGGCATTGCTCTGTGATACACATCCTTCTGAGGCTTTAGACTGTAGGGAATAGGAATTAACTATACTTGGTGTACCTTTGTTAGCCTGCCAGAGACAACATGCCACACCTGCTAAATTTTTTAACTCCTTCACACCTTCTAAGACCTCTTATCTGCACAGGGACACCACTAACATTATTCTTTCTGCATCAACACATTAGCTGGCTGTTCATGCAGCAAAGGCACCCCATCTGCATAAGTAAGTCTACTCCCTTTAGTGATATTAGTTGACATAGCATCAGAGAGGTTAATTTCCAATGCTTTATCTTACTCATAAAGTTATGGACTTTTGAAGTGAGATCATTGTAGCCACATGTATGCAACAGTATCATTTATTGTTAGCCCTAATAGTGACTATCAAGCTGTCTCACCAATTACCAGTGAATACAGATGGAGCACTTGTTCATCCAGGGAAGATGGGAGACAATAAAGAGTACACCAGGAAGAAACTGAAATTTGTCTCTTTGTGCTAAATATTTATTACTGATTTTAAAAAGTTTTAGTTTTACCTAAAGCAATAATGTGAAACACTGCAGGGTACAATCAGGTGAGTGTATTCTCTTCAAACCTGCTTGTGATCTTTAATTGCTAACATATTTTCAGTTGGTGCCCAAAGTTTTCCATAGGTATCTCAACTAAAATCAAGAGTTGCAATCCAGGCCTCACTGTTTAAATCAATTCATGTTTCTCGGTGTGGGTACATGAAATTTACAGATACAGACAAGCTTAAGTTTTAGCATTTGAGTCATGCTGCTCATCGTCTTAAAATCAGGCATGTATGGAGGTGTTTGCAGGATTGGGGCTACATCATCGAGTGATTAGAAAACAGTCCCCTCTGGGTCTCAATTAAACATGGCTCCAGTAGCACAAATCAATGCACTGGGGTGGTGATTTGAAGCTGAGATCATGTCTACAGCAGAAGGCATGGCTGACATCAGCGTGTTAATCTGGGGTGTGAGCACTCTGTGCTCGCTGAATCCCCTAGTTTACCTGCAGTTATAACAGCACAACTGTTCTCTTGCCAGTCTAACATATTTCTGTTGGGAGGGAGAGGTGGGAGAGAGAGAAAGAGAGGAGTCAGTACAGCAAGGCTTGATGTTGTTAGGATATGGATGGCAATCAGAGACGTGGAGCTACTGTCATGACACGTAGCCAGAGGATGCACTGCTCTGGATGGTTTTGATAAGGGATAGAGATAAGCATTGCAGTTCTTCAGCATTCCCCATGATAAGCCTTACCGGTAAAACCTAGGCTGGTATAGGCTGCCACAGATGACAAACATTTTTTTCCTAGAGCAGCGCATACTTACAAGCTGTATTCTAGTTTAGACATGGCTATAGTTAACTCATGTTTGTAAAGCACTGAAATTGAAAGGTGTTATGCAAATGCAAAATATTCTTCAGATGCAAAGCCTTTTTTTATTTTCCAGAAAGGGTGCTTGCTTTCTTTGTCAGTGATATTTTTGCTTATGTTGTAAATGATTGGTTGCCTGTGTTTGCTGTTGTAACATGTATTCTTATTACTACTTTGTCTGTCTTTATTGGGATGTCTGCTTTTCAATCTCCAAGGAATTTCTTAAATACTATGCATGCAAATTTCAGTTCACAGATGTGCAAATTACATAGATGCTTTCCATCCCTCATAGGTAAAAAGGCAGGAAGTTGCAGAAGTGGTGTATATTTAGTATGAGCATTCTGGCACAGTTCTTTGAAACCACAATTCTTTGAATCCATAGTTTACTTCTGAGTATTACTCCTGAACCAAAACCAATCAGATTTAACAATGATTTTTAAACAGTCTACTCATAAATGATCAAACCAAGAACCTTGTATATTAAGAATAGATTTAAAACTGGTGCTTTTGCCCCACTTCATGAAATTCTCTAAAGAAGGAAAAATAACTAACAAACTGAACAAGGGAAACACTTCTAAGTGATTATTAAGTCTTTTTGTATGTTGCAGTAGAAGAACTGTGGAAGCCTGTCCATGATTCTTGAGGCTCCCTTTTATTCAAAAAAAACCCAGCCCCAAATTCAGAAACCCCTTACTGGTTGTTTGGAAACCTCTCAAGGAATCTTGGAGAAGAAGATGAAGGTCTCAGCATAATCTTACTGATTTACAGAAACAATAACATATTGCCTCTTTACTGTGCACAGAGGAAATATTCCTTAGTATTTTTAATTCAAAAGCTCTTCATGGCTGTGTGATTTTAAATAACTAGTTAAAATGAAATTCTCTTTTGGGTACAAGGGAAAAGCACAATTATTAAAGAAATTTGTGAAGGTGGCAGGAAAGATGATTTCAAATGTTTCACAGTGTGGAGTCTAATTCCTATTTATATAGCATAATTGAACCAGTGTGATCTAACAGTGCATACTGTATGTCTTCTTTTACCCTGTTCAAGGGAACATGGAAGAATAATTGCAGGCAAAAACTGAATATCATGGGAAAGAGAGTCAAACCTTTGAACCCAGATCAATTTCATTTTGCTCTTTCAGGAATTGTGGATAATAATTGTTATCTGATCAGTCCAACAATAACTATTAAAACAGTAATTTTGCATCTTTTCACTATTTCATCAGTTTAACACAAAATTTCAAAGCATGATCAGTCTGATGAACAGTAGATTACATGAATATGCAATATTCAATGAAGCTGTATCAGGCTTTTCACCCATGTCTATTATATATATTATATCATGGAACTTAAATTACAATATTCATAGCTCACCGGAGAGAAATGAAAAATTGATTAACTTAGGTATTTGGGGAAAATGTGTAATCAGGGAAATGAGAAAGATGCAGTCTGGCCTGGGAATGAATTGCTGTGAGGTGAGAGTAAGGAGGAGGTGCCCAAAGCATAACTCCCATGACACACTGTGGTGGCAATTCTAACTGCACTGTTTGCTTTCTCAGACAGAAGGGTTCTAGTAATAAGGAAAAAACAAAACTAAAAAACCAAAAGGAAATGGAAATTGGGAGTAGGACTGAAGATTGTTTTCTTATGGCATTTTTTATCTAAAATGACATTTTAAAAACAACTTTTAAAGAGGTACATATATGTATGACCAAAAGTTCACATTTTCAGTTGTTTTAGCTGTTGGTGTGTAGATGCATAGATGCTGTGTTTGCTTTACAGTAATAGAAATATAGAATCTGTTTTTTCATAAGAAGCATTATACGATCTCAAAGTTCTGGAAATGCAATGGCTGTGCTTTAATGGAAAAAAAATTTGTTCTAAATGATACTTCATATTATTCTATTGTGATGATACTTCAACATTTTCTGAGATTTACGAATCAATTTTCTCTGGGCTACTGAGATGTTGCTGCTGTTTGAAACCACAAAGCATCAAGAAAAAGAGATCTGCCATATATGTAGACCTCACACCTAGAGGCTACACAGAATGTCACTTTCACAGTTCCAGATCCCAGAACTTCAAACCAGAAAGAGTGAGATCATTAGATATCCAAGAAGTTTCTGCTAATTTGTAGCTCTTTACAAAATGTGTCATAAAATTGTTACATATTAAGAAACTTATGTGTTTGGGATCTTTTCTACAGCAGTAAGTTCTTCAATATTACTCACTCAACTTCTCAAGGTTTCTTTAAAGTGCACAACCTCACAAATATAAAAAAAATGAGTCACAGAATGGCTAAAGGAGATTAGGTTTGAAGTAGGAAGGATGTTTAATGTTTTACTTGCTTAAAAGTAATCCAGTGTTTTAAGCACCATCTCCCTTTTACTTTTGAATTCTTTTCTGATATCCTTTGCAGCACAGGTAGTCTCTGTGACTTTCAGCACTTGAAAACACCATCAGTTTTTAAATGCCAGTGTCCTGACCAAACAGAATAAAAGCCCTAGACCTATTTTTAAGCCCAGAGATGTTGAGAACTCACAATGCCTGGGAAATTCAGGTGCAGTGTCTATGTTAATCATTTAAATGTGCTTTGAATACCATTCTCTGTGTGTCCTGTTGCTTTGCTTGAGTTTATCTCTTGACCTGACATGATAGAAATTGAGTCATCAGTGTTCTGCCCAGCATATTAACCTAAACTTTGATTGAATGCCTTGACCTGCCTTCCATTCATTTTCACTGTCTTTATTTCTGTTCCAAAGGCAGAAGACTGCTAACTGGAGCAGTGACAGTCCCTTATTATAATCTCCAGTACCTTCTACTGCAGGATCATCAGCAGAATGGTTCTCTCCTTCTGTTTGGTGATTTCAGCTTTTGTATTTGGTGCCATCCATATGTTACACATGTAGTTTTATGTTCCAGTGACAAAGTAAATAGAGGTTCATGTATCTGTTGTTCCATGAATCTGCCATTTGCCTGACTGTTTCATTATCTTCAGATGCCTCGCAGTTGTGAATTGAGCTGATTTATAGGCCAGAACAGGCTGTCTAAATCACATATTGAGGACGAGTAAGGAGTTTCCCAAACTTACTGACAGTAATGAATAGTTATAAATATTTTCTTTAGCTAGGAATGTTTAAAAAGTAAGAGAGAGAGATCTGCAAAGAGGTTGGGGTTTTTTTTCCTTATAAAAGCTTCTCTAGATTACATTTCTCATTAAGAGAAATGTGGTATGAAGACAATTTGAGGAAGTCGGGGTGATCTAGGGAATTAATTGTTGACAGGGTTACAAATCCTATTATGCAATTCTTTGTGAAGCAGTAGAAGGTACAGATGTAGGGAAGAGGTAGAAAAAGCAAACAAAGGACCATCTGAGAAACAGAAAACTGTTGAATTCTACTGAGGAAAAAATATTGTCCAAGCCTCAGTTGTGCCTGATCCAGGGACATGTCAAGAATGTACAGTGTAATAAGGAAGCAAGGACTTTTAACACTGCAGTTTCTGCCTTGTCAGTTTCCCACCCCCCCCAAAAAAAAAAAAAAAAGAAGAAAAAAAGACGAAAACAGAGCAATGAAAAAAGAAAGATTATGGCTCATAACATACCATACATTCATTCTCTTGAAATCACTAATAATTAAACTCAGGGGGAAAAAAAAGGGCAACAATTAGGTGATCACAGATTTTAATGGCAGGAAAAATGGCAATTATTCTCTTCCTGAGGAAAAAATGAAATTCCAGTTACATAAGAATATGGGTAATTAGACTATTGAAGAAATCTGTGACAGAGAGTAGGCACTAGAAAATATCTATGAAATATCATTCTCATTCATAGAGCTTTCTGAACTGCAGAACACCCACAGAGCAAAATCAGCTACATATTGGTCTTTCTGTATCATGGAAATAATAGAAAATAAGAATAGAGGGAAGTGTGAGTGGCTAGCTAATCTAACCTCAGTCCTAAAACAGATGAGTGATAGCTGAAACTTTCTGGTAGACTAGCATAGCCCATACAATGTGCTAAACATGTTTTGGGGATTTTGTTTGTTTTTTAAATTCTCTCTTTGCAGTACAGAAATCTGTGTTCTTAAAACAGCTACTACCACCACAATGCACTCAATTTAATTTCTGTGTGTATTTATTTGACCACAAACCAAAATAACATTCAAATTTACATTTTGCTGCGCTGAAAAAGTTGATTCAGGGAAGAAAGAATTCAATTAATTAAACTTTTCTCACCGGGTTTTCCTTGTGGCAGGATTTTGAAAATTCTGCATGTTTTCTGCTTCTCCGGCGC
>NW_008657828.1:266-772 GCF_000695815.1 Acanthisitta chloris | reverse complement strand
GGGGGAAGTAACACTTGTCTCTGCTCTTTGCATTTTAAAGGAACCTTTCTGCGGTGAAGAACATCCACGACAGAAGAATATACTTACGAAGTGCTATGCGTGCTATGTGCATCTGTCCTTAAATGTATTCACAGAGCCTGAAATGTTCTCTGCATTGTCATATCTGCATTCAACATATGGAACATTTATCTGTAACTGAGGAAAAAAAAAACACAGCAAAAACAGTAGCGCGATGGAGGCTGACGCCAGTCTTCAGCTTTACGTCTATATACTCACACGTTAGAGATTACTCTGCCCTCACCTTCGGGTCATTTCCCTGGGCTTTACGGCTCAGGAGCTGAGTGCTGGAAGGCAGAGGGAGAGCCCGGAGCAGACAGAGGCTCCCAGGCAGGCACGGAGGGCAGGGATGGGGAGCCGCGGAGCCCTCTCAGCCGCGCTGCCTCCCGCCTGGGGTCTTGACCTCTGGGTGACGTGCACGGCGCCTGTCCTTTGCTGGTCGTTGAGGA
>NW_008657828.1:0-235 GCF_000695815.1 Acanthisitta chloris | reverse complement strand
AGACAAACGTCTCTTAGGCTCGGTCGCTCTCTCGACACCGCAGCGGGCGGCTGTGGCAAACGCTCTTCAGAAGTAATAGGGAGTCTCGCTAGGTCGGGTACCAGAATTCTTTGTGCATCTATGAGAGATTCTATCGAGTGACTTTCCCGTTATCTTTCTCCATCTCCCTCTGTCGCGCAGATTTCTCTTTTTCCTTTCCCCCCACCCTCTCTTTTCCCTGCTACCCGTGCCCGAT
>NW_008657827.1:0-868 GCF_000695815.1 Acanthisitta chloris | reverse complement strand
GGAATTAATTATCATAATTGAGAAATGATTGGAAATGATTGGAAAGTAATTGAGAATAAAAGGAATCTGAATTAATCTGAAAATAATTGAGAAATAAGCGAAAATAGTTGAAAATAATTGAAAAGAGTTGAAAATAATTGAAAAATTATTGCGAATGATCGAAAAATTATTGAAAATGATTGAAAATTAATTGAAAACAATAGAAAAGTTAGAGAAAATGATTGAAAAATAATTGAAAATAATTGGAAAATTATAGAAAATAATGGAGAGATAATTGAAAAGAATTGAACAGAATTGAAAAGAATTGAAAAAGAATTGAGAATAAGGAAAAATCATTGAAAATAATGGAAAACTAATTGAAAAGTGTTGAAAATCGTTTCAAAAGAATAGAAAAGAGTTGAAAAATAGTTGAAAATAATGCAAAAATAATTGAAAATAGTTGAAAAGTAACTGATAATAAATAAAAAATAATTAGAAAATAATTGAAAATAATTGACAATAATTTAAGAATTAGTAAAAAATTTAGAAATAATTGAAAATAATTGGAAAATAATTGAAAATAATTGAAAATCACAAAAACAATTGAAAATATTTTAGAAATAATGAAATACAATGTAAAAATAGTTGAAAATAGCATAAAAATGATTGAAAAAAAATTGACACAATGGAAAATAATTAGAAAATTATTGAAAATCATGTCAAAATGATTGAAAATAATCGAAAATAATTGAAAAGTAACTGAAAATAATGGAAAATAATTAGAAAACAATTAAAAATAACTGAGAATAATTTAAAAGTTATTGAAAATGAATTTTAAAAAATTGAAAGTACTTAGGAAAGAATTGAAAATGATTGAAAATTAATTGAA
>NW_008657826.1:0-2338 GCF_000695815.1 Acanthisitta chloris | reverse complement strand
GAATCACCTCCCTCCACCTGCTGGCCATGATTCTTTTGATGCAGTCCAGGATTTGATTTGCTTTCTGGACTGCAAACACACATTTCTGTCTCATATTGAGCTTCTCATATACCAACACCCCTCAGTCATTCTCCTCAGGGTTGCTTTCAATCCATTATCTGCCCAAGCTGTGCTCATGTATGGGATTGCCCTGGCCCTTGTACTGGACATCTGCACTTGGCCTTGTTGAACTTTATGAGGTTCTCACAGGCCCTCTCTCAAAGCTGTCATGCTCCCTCTGGATGGCATCCCTTCTCTTCATCATGTTGACAGCATCACACAGCTTGGTGTCATCTGCAAGCTTGATGAGGGTGCACTCAATCCCACTGCCCATATCAACAATGTTTATCAACTATGTTATACATTGTTGGTGCCAACACTGATTCCTGAGGAACTTCACTCGCAACTGGACTCAACTTCAACACTGAACCACTGACCACAAGTTTCCGAGTGTTATCAACCAGACAATTCCTTATCCATGGAGGTTGCTGCATCCAGGTCTGGAGCTCCCAGCATAAGAAGGACCAATGTCATGCAGTCCAATGTCTAATGTTTTGCACAAGTCCAGGTAGATATAATAAGATAGAATTCGATAATAACAGGATAGCAACTATTTAAAGGCAAAATACTATTCCTACTTTAGTTATGAAGATTTAACTAATTATATAATTATTTTTTGACGCAATTAATCAATAACTTTACAGCATTTCAGACAAGCTAGGTGAGGTATTGATTTATTGAATTCATACTTCTGTAGAAATGTTTATGAAGAATAAAGTAAAAACTCATTCTTAAATTACAAAAATAAAATAAAAAATATATAAAAGTTGATTGTATTTAAAACTATAAGGAAATACATAGGATCAAAAATTACTCCCCAAAACCAACAACCAAACAAAACTCCGTCAAATGAATAAACACCAAAACCCCCCACAAAAACCGAAGCAAAAAATGAAATAAAAAACAATGAAGGGAAATTTGCTTCCCAAAGTGCTGAAAATGATAATGTATGCTTTCCTCTACCTTATGGGTTTTTGCTGTTGTTGATGTGCATAGCTAAACTCTACAGCAAGTTCACTACTCCCATGCACAGAACAGCCAAAGTAACAGTATGACTGTGCAGCTCCCATCTGTGACATGGGCTCTGAGCTTGTCCCTGCAGACAAACCCCCCAAGCTGGAGCCATGTTCAGAGTCCTGACACTCCATTCCATGCCTGGTTTGGGCACATTACAACAATTTCCCGTACAGCAGCTTCCAAAGAGCAATAACTTAGGGCTGTGATTGAAACATAAATTGCAGCACAGTCCCACACACAGCTGACCTTGACAGTTGTGTGAGCTCTGGAGGAGTGTGGCAGGAACTGCAAATACACCTTGCAGCAAGTCAATGAAATGGAGTTTAATAGGAAACAAAAAGCAAATCTTTAAAATATGAACACTGAGACTAAGGGAGCAAGAAAGTTCCATGAAATAACCATTAACATTTTTAATCACAAGAACCTTTCCTTTTGAGAGAACAGAAGAATCCATTGCTGAGAGCTAAATATTAATTTAAGCTCTTGTTTTGTACTCTACATGGATGCTAATACAGTACCATTTTTGATAAAATATTTGTGTGTTTTTTAAATAAAATAGCAGTCATACCAAATTCCTTACACCTCCAACTTGATACATCCTAGACTGTTGTTAGAGTGAAGCACTTTTCTTGCATTTAAAAATAAACTGTAAGAAACTCCCAACCTCTGATTTTAATCTTTGATCTAGATTAGAAAGATTCCCTTTTTATTATTATTATTTTCTTTCTAACACACTTTCTAATATATAGGAGTACTTAAAATGACCAAAGTTCATACAGAATCCACATAGATTTGTGACACAATGCTTAGTCTAATGATTAGTATGATTATTGTTGGTTGGTCTTGTTGGTTGGTTTTGTTGGTCTAATTGAGATCAAGATAGAAGAATCGAACATTAGATCTGAAGCAATAATACTTTAGTTTAGTAAATAAACTGAAATTTCGAGAAGGGGTTGGTTTCTATTGAACACAAACAGAGCACCTCACACATTACTGCTCTGGGCAGACGCCACGTGTGGCCTTAGCAGTGCTAAGCAGAGGGTCAGCAGGAGTATTTCCCTTGACCTGCAAAGTCAGCCAAGGGGTAAGAAATGCCTTGAGGTGGTTTATTTATAAAAAAAGAACATAGTGCTGGGAATGAGCATGAAACCTGTGAATTTATAATTCTGCTCCCACGGCTGCAGTCATGGGAGAAGAGCTGTCAGGGAAGTTTTGTTGCCCA
>NW_008657825.1:0-830 GCF_000695815.1 Acanthisitta chloris | reverse complement strand
ACTGGGAGAGACTGGGAGCACTGGGAGGGACTGGAAGCACTGGGAATACTGGGGAATGGAGAGACTGGGAGGCTCAGTGGGGGGATACGAGAGAGCTGGAACTGGGATGTTCTGGGACATACTGGGAGATGCTCTGGGACTGGAACTGGGATGTACTGGGAGCTCTGATTGGGTCATACTGGGAGCTACTGGGAGATGCTCAGGGCCTGGGACATGCTGGGAGTACTGGGATGTACTGGGAGATGCTCTGGAACTGACTGGGAGCTGCTGGGAGCACTGGGATATACTGGGAGTTGCTCTAGGACTGGAATTGGGAGGTCTGAGGAACTGGGAGCACTGGGAACTGGGATTTGGGGAGGGGGAACTGGGAATTTGGAGGGTGTGAGGGACTGGGAATGGGAAAACTGGGAATTGGGAGGGGAAAACCAGGAGGAACTGGGAATTTGGGGGGTGTGGAAGGGTCTGGGGGGAACTGGAAGGAACTGGGAGGACTGGGAATGGGGAAAACTGGGAATTGGGGGAATCTGAGGGACTGGGAATTGGGGGGAACTGGGAATTTGGGGGGGATGGAAGGGTCTGGGGGGAACTGGGAGGACCTGGGAGGACTGGGAATGGGGAAAACTGGGAATTGGGGGAATCTGAGGGACTGGGAATTGGGGGGAACTGGGAATTGAGGGGATCTGAGGGACTAGGAATGGGGAAAACTGGGAATTGGGGGAACCTGAGGGACTGGGAATTGGTGGGAACTGGGAATTTGGGGAGGGGTCTGGGGAGGGATCCGGGGGAACTTTGGGAATTCGGGGCGGATCCTGAGGGATCTCAGCGGCCCT
>NW_008657824.1:0-9485 GCF_000695815.1 Acanthisitta chloris | reverse complement strand
CTGAGTGTCCTCTGCTAATTCCCTGAGAGTGCTCAATGCCTGCGTCCAGATCAGCAATAAAGATATTAACCAGGACCCTCAGTGCTAGACATCCTGAACTCCCTAATCATACAATGCAGTTCAGTAGTTCCATTTTTTTCTCCAAAAAAAGCAAACTTTAAAAAAAGGTTTTTAATGATAAGGATTCAAATCCAAGTGAATTCTGCATACATGATTTACCTGCATACAGAAAGGAATGTTTTGTGATGTTAATTAAAAGATATGTATCAGGGACTTTTCTTACTGTCTCTCTCCTTGAGATCTGCATGGTTGCACATGAAATAAAATGCTCTCTTCTCATAACAGCTTCTTGAGGCTTATAACTTTGGGACCAGGCAATTTACCCAGAGCCCTATCAGTGAGAGATGAATTGTTAGATGCATGTTCCACACAGTGGTTTTATTCCACAGCTGAAGGATTAAGGGCAGTTCTTCCAGAAAAGTCCCCTGAGCTTGAATGCTTTAGCTTGTAAGTGTCTCTGGAGGGTATTGGAATGAAAGGAAATGAGGACCTGGGGGTCCTGGTGGACAACAGGCTGTCCATGGGTCACAGTGTGTCCTTGTGGCTAACAAGGCCAAGGGAATCCTGGGATGTATCAAGGGTATTGCCAGCAGGTCAGGGAGGTGATCCTGCCTTTCTGCTCAGCCCTGGTGAGGCCACACATGTAGTGTTGTGTCCAATTCTATGAAATGCTTACTGTAAATCTTGGGCAAGACTGACAGAGTCACATTGATGCTTTCAATTTGTGGAGGATTTAATGCAATTTAAATGGCTGTTGTCATAGAGTCCTAGGTTGGATGGTTGGCTCAGAGGATCATGAATAAGAGGTCATATACCTCCTTCTGGGAGCTGATAACAAGCAGGTGCTGCAGGTCTGTCCTGTTTGATA
Organism: Acanthisitta chloris; assembly: GCF_000695815.1. NCBI lineage: Eukaryota > Metazoa > Chordata > Aves > Passeriformes > Acanthisittidae > Acanthisitta > Acanthisitta chloris. The sequence continues at coordinate 8,557 of NW_008657824.1, read as the reverse complement.
CCATCATCAGTGACCTGGAGGAAGTGGTGAAGATCCCTTCACCTTATCAAGGTTGGAGGTGACTTGGAGCTGGGATGGTGGCACTGGTCCCTAGGTTTGATGCTGCCATCCAGAGGGGCCTGGACAGTCTGGAGGGGAGGACTGTCAGCAACCCTGTGTGATTCAGCAGGGAGAGCTGAATTCATGCAGCTCTCCAGGAGTCTACAGGGAAACACTCCTAGCTCTTATTTCAGAGACAAGAATCCATCGAGGCACTGGAGACAAGTTATCATTTCATCCATGGGGATCATTTGGTGAGACACTGGCACAAGTTGCCCAGGAAGGCTGTGGCTGCCCCAGCCCTGGCAGTGTTCAAGGCCAGCCTGGATGAAGCCTTGAGCAACCTGATCTAGTGAGGAGGTGTCTCTACCCAGGGCAGGGTTTGGGACTGGATGATCTCTAAGGTCCATTCCAACTCCTAAAATCCTCTGATTCTGTGATCAGTACCATGGAGAAGAAGCAGAGTAACCTGATCACCCCATGCTTAGCTGACCCTAAGAGAAGTTTGCAGCTCTGCAGTTGGTTTGGGTGTTTTTCCTTTGGAAAAATGGTGATTTCTGTCAAATAGAAATGGATGTAAAGACATCACAAGCTTTTCTGAACCTTTTCCTTAACTGTGGTGCAGGAGAAGGGAATCCCTGGAATATGTGATTCATCTGAAGATGTATGTTTGTTTTCTCTGTGCCTCAGCTTCCCACATCTTGTTTCTGATGAGTTTGAGATGAATTCAAAGCCTGACAACTTGTTTTGGCTGCTGTTTGTTCATTACTCCTTTGGCACCTGGATATGATCACAGAGCTGCTTGAAATGCTTGCAGAAGTTTGATGCTGAAACACTCCTGAGTTTCCTAAATAAACTTCCAAAGCAATGGGATTTTCTAGCTCAGCCATCCATGGAGCTTGTCTGGCTTTGGAGTGGTGTTTTCATTGCTGAACACTTCTTTGTATGTAACTCAGGAACCAGGAGATTTGCAGTGAAGATACCACATTTATCAGAAGTGAAGGTGAAGTTTGTGGTGAGAAGGATGAGAGAAAACAGCAGGAAATTGCTCTATTTAGTGTGGGGCAGGAGCTGGTGCCTCTGTCACTTTATCCTCCCAAGCTGGAATGGCTGTGTTCTCTGCTGCTGCTGTGGTGCCTGGAGCTGTGACACTGGGCAGTGCTCATCTCCCTGCACTGGGCACTGGGGAGGTCCCAGCTCAGTGCTGTGCTCAGCTTTGGGCACTCACTGCCCAAAGGCCATTGAGGCACTGGAGCGAGTCCAGCCAAGGGCAACGAGGGCAGCAAAGGGCTGGAAAACCTGTGGGATGAGGAAGGGCTGAGGGAGTTGGGTTTGTTTAGCCTTGAGAAGAGGCTCAGGGGTGACCTCATGGCTCTCTGCAACTCCCTGCCAGGGCTGGAGAGAGGTGGGGGATGTGTGTCCTGCCATGGCTGCAGGGAGAGGGCTAGAGGGAATGGCCTTGAGCTGAGCCAGGGCAGAGTCAGATTGGATGTGAGGAGAAATGTTTCCCCTGTGAGGGTGTTGAGCCCCTGGGATATTGCCCAGGGAGGGGGTGGAGTCACCATCCCTGGAGGGGTTGCAGAGGCATCTGGATGTGGCACTGGAGGATCTGGTTTAGGGTTCCAGCAATGGTTGGACCCTAACCCTCTCCCCACTCGTCCCTGAGCCTGTAGTGCTGCATGGGATAAACCTTCAGTTATTTATCATCTTACCTAAAGCTTGAGCTGCTGGATCCTTCTTGGACACCTCTGCAGCTTCGCTGTTGTTTCTGCTCCTAGGAGCCTTTCATGTGTCTTGTTTCTATCCTTAGGGAAGTTGCTTTAAAAGAGATTCTGTAAATTCCATGGATAATATACAGCTTCAGTGACATGGCCTGAAGCTTTTATTGGCAACTGTTACATCTAACTATAGATTCTTTTTTTGCACACCATTCCTTCCCACCAGGTTATGGAGAGGTTATTGCTGAGGCAATAATTTTCTCATACACTTGTTTATGGGTTTGTTCCTCCAGCTCATAGCAAAGTCACTGCCCCAAATGGGTGTTCAGAGCCCAGCTCGAAAGTGGGATGTAATTTGGAATGGGGAGAGTGTGAAGCAGGAATTGCTGGATGAAATTCTCCCATTTGTGCTGTGCAGAATTCATAGCCTGAGGTATTTCTCCTGACATTACTTTTAACCAGTGGCATCTTTTCCACTCCCTTCCTTTCTGCTTCAGCAGCACATGGGCAGGAGTTTGATGTTGGACCATGGCTGCAAACAGTGACTACAAGGTGCAGTCCTGCTGTCCACGCCTGCTGAAGAGGCTGCCAAAGAGCCTGACTCCTGCTTCATCCTTCTGCCCACACTGGGGGCCCTGCCCACAGTAGGCAAGGAAAAGGTACTAGCAGCTCAAGGGATTTATATTTCCCAGGTCTTATATGGTAGAGTGATGTGAAAAAGAGCTTTGCCCAGAGATCTACATTCCCAAGGACAGGTATGAGCTCGGGGATGTAGTTTTGCAGGACAGTCAGACCAGAACTGTGCATCTGAGAGCTTGGATCACCCTGCCAGCAGCTAGGTAGCACAAGTCTCTGCTGCCAGTGAAAGTTCCTTTACTGTCCCAAAGGTCTTTCAGAAATGTTGCCAGGTGGCTCTGACATCATAGAATCATGGAATTTTAGGGGTTGGAATGGAGCTTAGAGATCATTCAGCCCCAACCCCCTGCCCTGGGCAGGGACACCTCCCACCACACCAGGTTGCTCAAGGCTTCATCCAACCTGGCTGTGAACTCTGCCAGGGCTGGAGCAGCCACAACCTCCCTGGGCAACCTGTGCCAGTGTGACACCAATACCATCACTGTGCCCAGTCACCTGGTCCACCTTGCACCTCCCCTGTGCACTTGATGGTCTTAAGGGTCTTTTCCAACCTCAGTGACACTATGATTAATCTCCTTACTTTTCTCCTCAGCTTGCTCAGCCCTGGCATACTCCCTGGGCACTCAACATCTACATCAGCTTTGGATACATGATGAAGGAGATCTCTCCCTAGCTGAAGCAGGGGCAGCTCTGATGGTTTGTGTGTGTGTGTGCACAGGCAGCAGCACCTCAAGGACAGAGCCTTGAGCCCTGAGAGCTGGAGAGTGTCTGGTGCCTCAGCCAGACTCCCAGTTCCCATGGAGTCTCCAGCCGCCAGACTCTTCATTTTCCGTCCCACCACCTTCCTCTCACTTTGGGGAACATTTCAGGTATTTTGGCATCACCTGAAGCAGCTCTGGAAGGATTAAAGTGAGTTGTAAACCTTTGCATCCCAAGCAAAGAGGGAGCTCAGGGCAGGAGGGAAGAAAAGTCCCCAAGGACAGCACATCAGGTGCAAATTACGGCACTATGTAACACTTACTAACATTCTAGGTACAACAAAGTAAATTGCCTAATCTATTCACCTATTCTCTGATGAAAAGCTACTAGTCTAGACTGGCCTCAATTTCTCTTTGCCTGCAGGTCTCTGATCACATCCTGTTTAATTTCCTCTTCCATCCAGACACCACATATCCACATGTGAGTGTTGTTACCATGCTCTGCCTAATTAGTTGCAATCATCCTTGCTGAGGGAGGCTGAGTTCAGAAAAATCCACTAAACCCTGATTATTTCCCCACTCCAACACCATTAGCCTTGGTGATCAGGTTGGGTTTTGTTGTTACAGTGCCAACCACACCTGGTAATATTTCCATGGCTCAAAGGTAGGGACAAGTGACATGGAAAGCGTTTGGCAGCATGTGACAGCCCAGAAACCAGCCCAGGCCTGGGCTGCATCCAGGCCACACCTGGAGGACTGTGTCCAGTTCTGGCTCCTCAGAACCAGAGGGACATGATGCTCCTGGAGCAGGTGCAGGGGAGAGCAAGGAAGATGCTGAAGGGACTGGAGCACCTCAGTGATGAGGAAAGGCTGAGGGAGTTGAGGCTGTTCAGTCTCCAGAAGAGACACTGAGAAAGACCTTATAAATGGATTCAAGTCCATGAACTGAAGTGCCAAGAGGATGATCAGACCCTGCTCAGTGGGGAAACCAATCAAATAAGAGGGATCAGCAGAAACTGCTGCCCAGGGAGTTCCACCTGAACATGAGGAAGAACTTCTTTGCTGTGCAGTCACTGAGCACTGAACAGATTGCCCAGAGAGGTTGTGGATTCTCCCTCACTGGAGATACTCCAGAACCCTCTGGACACAACCCTGAGCCATGTGCTCAGGGATGGCCCTGCTGGAGTAGGGAGGTTGGGCCAGATGACCATTGTGGTCCCTTCCAACCTGACTGACTCTGTGTTCTCTGATCCAGCTCCGCATGGATTCAGCTCTGTTCTCCATGAAGACACACTGAAGTCACAGCCCCCTGGGAATGCTCTCAGACACAGGGTGTGATTCTTGGGGTGATCCTGTGCATGGACAGGAGTTGGACTCATTGATCCTTGAGGGTGCCTTCCAACTCAGGCTATTCCATGATTCTATTATCCACTTCTGGGGCTGTGGACACTGAAGCAACATTGGCCTCACAGGGCAAGGCTGAACTCTGCTGGCTGTGCAAGGCAGTGATACTCACACAGGCCTTGAGTCACATTGTAAGGGCTTTTCCTGGGATTCACAAGAGCTTTGTAGATGAACCATGAAGAAAAATAACTGCAATTCTGCAGTGCTGACTGTATATAAAGATGGCATTTACCCAGGCAGAGCTGTTTCCACAGCACACAAACATCTGGAATGCACTGTTGGATTGATCCCTCCCAGCTGAAAAGCACCATTGCTGTTCAGTTGCACACAGACATCTTCAATTATTAATAGAACTCCTGCCTGAGGGTAAACATTGTAGGTTCACATTCTGAGATTTTTGCAAGTGCTCTTTGATTGCTCACAACTAGGGCTGTTAAATACAGTTATTTGCTTTATACAGCTTAAATGGATCAATATCAACTGAAGAAATGTCAAGGGAATACAGAGGGAGCGTAAAGGAGTAGGAGTAAATCTACTCCACCACTATCCCTTGGGTCCTAAGGGATTTCTATATCTGACCAAAGCTTTGTCCCTTAAGTTCTATGGAGCAGTTTGAGAACAGCCCCAGCCCCATGTGCACTACTGCCCTTGCAGTCATGGACGTTCCATGGGTATTTTAGGGAGTACCAGAAGTCTGCAGCTTATGAGATGGGAAGGAGACAACCACACATGGCCCCTGCAGCAGGGATGGCTCTTCTGGGCAGACCCACAAGCTCTTGGTCACCCAGAGGACTCATCTTTGCTCTTCTCTCTCCCAGAGGAAGTTGTATTTTATTCCTGGACCTGAACTGCTTCTTTTTAGACAGACACACCATTGGGGATGGCACATGGGGCTTCAGTCTGCTCTTTGCCTTCCTGCTGTGCCTTGGTTGGGCACCTTGTTGTTCTCTGTACTCTCCCCTCCTCAGGAGCCTCTGAAAGCTGATGTCACAGAGGATGATGTGATGTCACAGAGGAGATGATGATGTCACAGAGGAGAAGTCAGGCTGAGGTGGAAGAAGATGCTCTGCCTTCTTTCCAGGTTCCTGTTTGTGCTATCCCTCCTTTTGCAGCTGTTTTGGGGTAAGGTTTCATAAGACATAGGAGCCAACGTACCAGCTCTCTGCTGCCAAAACAGGGTGGTCCCAGCCCAGCCCCTGGCCAAAGCTCCCAGAGGAGATGATGATGTCACAGAGGAGAAGTCAGGCTGAGGTGGAAGAAGATGCTCTGCCTTCTTTCCAGGTTCCTGTTTGTGCTATCCCTCCTTTTGCAGCTGTTTTGGGGTAAGGTTTCATAAGACATAGGAGCCAACGTACCAGCTCTCTGCTGCCAAAACAGGGTGGTCCCAGCCCAGCCCCTGGCCAAAGCTCCCACCACCACCTCTGCTGGGGAGGCCACGCACTGGGCTCCTCTGTGAGCAATAGCAGTGTCCAGGTTCTGCTGTTTTGGTAGGTAAATGGGCACAGGAGAGGTCTGAGGTGCTAGCCATGCAGGGGAGGTGCTGGGAGCAGCAGCAGACATGGGATCAGCTCCATTTTCTCAGCTACGAGAGCTCTGCTGCCTCAGCTGGGCACTCAGCTTCGGCTGCAGGTGGCAGCTTAGCTTTCTGCAAGTGCTTCCCAGGGGCCACCTCTGTCCATGCAGAAGGGAAGAGCCCTCGAGGTGGCAAACACACTTCCACCCCCTGGGTGCTGTCTGTGTGTGCACACCATGGGTGCCAGGTGTCCCTGCCCACAGGAGAGAGCCAGAGGAGAATTTCCAGCCCTCCCTTTTGGCAAGGTGCTGCTATTTGCTGTTACAAACCCAGTCATGCAAGGAGCAGAACACTTCTCCAGACAAGAGGGACACACAAGCAGAGTGGTGCAGCTTTGAAAAGAGCTCTTATGCCCAGACTCTGAAGTACAGTTCATTTCCCAACCCAGACCTGGGCTGCATCCAAAGGAGTGTGGGCAGCAGGTCAAAAGAGGTGATTCTCCCCCTCTGCTCTGCTCTCCTGAGACCCATCTGGAATACTGCACACAGTTCTGCTGTCCTCAACAAAAGAAGGACATGGAACTGTTGGAGCAAGTGCAGAGGAGGCCATGAAATTGCTAAGAGGACTGGAGCATCTCCCCTGTGAGGACAGGCTGAGGGAGTTGGGGCTGCTCAGCCTGGAGAAGAGAAGGTTGTGTGGAGACCTCAGAGCACCTTCCAGGAGCTGAAGGGGCTCCAGGGAAGCTGCAGAGGGACTCTGTGTTAGGAGCTGCAGGGACAGGACAAGGGGTAATGGGCACAAATTGAAGGAGGGGAAATTTGGATTAGATATCAGGAAGAAGTTTTCCCTGTGAGGGTGGTGAGACACTGGCCCAGGTTGCCCAGGGAGGCTGTGGCTGCCCCAACCCTGGCAGTGTTCACAGCCAGGTTGGATGAAGCCTTGAGCAACCTGGTGTGGTGGGAGGTGTCCCTGCCCAGGGCAGGGAGTTGGGACTGGATGATCTCTAAGCTCCATTCCAACCCCTAAAATGCTATGATACTATGATTCTTACCGTTTTAGTCCAAGAGGCCCTTGGACTGATGACATCAGATGATCATAGAATTGTGTAGGTTGAAAAAGACCTTCAGGACCATCCAGTCCAACTGTTAACCCAGTGCTGCCATGTCCACCCTTAAACCATGTCCCTAAATGCCACATCCACAAAACCGTTCAGAGTTACCTGCATTGAACCAGCTGCAGGGAGGTGCAGAAGGATCTCGTGGTCCTGACTGACTGGAAAAGAAGGCAGAGAAGAAAGTTGAGGTTATTTTGTTCGTGGTAATTCACACAGAGGAACAATCGCAACTACATACATATCTGTAATGATGGGCTCTCTGTCCTCTAACCTCATGAGAAAGGTCTGGTGTTGGGGTCCTTGTGAGGGACTGACTACAGCACACCATTATGATGCTCTGATAGCCAACTTTATTTAGGGCACCTAACAGTATTTACAGTAAAATGTCTCCCATACATGCAGCTACACGCTAATTACACAACTTTGGATTGGTTGCTACACTTGTCAATGCATACAATTCTTACTTATGATAGGTTACAAGTTTAAGCTGCATCCCACTCTCCCATCCTGGGAGACTGATAACAAGAGCTACACAGTGTCTATGAGAATTTAAACAGCACTATTCTCAGCTTGTTAGCAAGACCACTTATCTTATCTATAAGGCAGTAAAACTAAAACCAAACCTAAAAACCCTGGCAGCAGGAGAGAACAAGACCATTATAAAGTGTTGGATTGAAGACACGGAATGCATGAAGATAGAAACAAGGTCAGCAAGACCTATTTTGTGTGTCTTGTTTTTAATTGCTTAAGCATTCCTTTAACCGTTGGTTAAGTTACAGCTCCTCTGCTAGTCAGGCCCCAACAGTCTGGTACTGCTTTGAGAACACTAGGTCAGTGTTACATAGTGAAGAGACTCTTGGTAATTACCAGGAACAGAAGGGAGCACAAAACAGGGAGCATCATTGCACTATAAATTTATGATGCCTCTCTTTTCATAGACTGTCATCTCATCTCAGAAGGTCAGCATAGAAATGAGGGAGAGGTGCAGGGAATAACTAGAATTTCCTGTATAGATCTGCTTCAAAAAAAAAAAAGTACAGAGCAGAATGTGATTCCTCTGCTTGGGAAATAGATGTTTGAGGAAAAACATGATATAAGCTCTATAAAATTGTGTGCTGCATAAGGAAATTTATTCACTGCCTCTCGCAGAACCCGAAGTCACCAAACAGAACAGTCAGAGATACCCAGGGAAGAGCAGCACTTCTTCATGAAAATTGAATTTTCACATTGAATTTTGTTGAGCTCATTGGCAAAATTATGAATAGGTGTAAAATGAGACAAACTAATAAAGGGAGGCATAAGAGCTATGGGAAACTAGTGTGGAGACACACACCCTGGCTGGAACAGTGAAATCAGAGTCAGAGAATGTTAGGGTTTGGAATGGAGCTTAGAGATCATCCAGCCCCAACCCCCTGCCCTGGGCAGGGACACCTCC
>NW_008657823.1:0-2991 GCF_000695815.1 Acanthisitta chloris | reverse complement strand
TCATGTGCAGCACCTGAGACAGCGCCGTGTCACCGGTGATGGCACCGCGACACACAGGTGTGCCAGGCGACAGCAGGGATCGGGGGCTGGACATCAGGGATGGGGACAGGACCCTCGGTGTGTCACAGCCATCAGAAAAGGGATCAAGACACACAGGTGTGTAATCCCAGCACCCATCCCACCTCCCAGTACACACCCAAAACCCATCCTGGCTCCTGACATCCATCCTGGCTCCCAGCACTCATCCCAGCTCCCACTTCCCATCCCAGCACCCATCCCTGTTCCCAGCTCCCATTCCACTCTTGGGGGTGACCCTACAGGACCCCTCCCTTGTCTCCCCCTGCCCCTCATAGCCAGGGGTGGCCGAGGCCAATGGTGACATCCCAGGTGCTGTCACCTATCCCAGCTCCCAGCACACATCCCACCCCCAGGAGTGACCCCATGTGACCATGTCCATGTTCCCCCTGTCCCCCAGTACCCGTGGGTGGCCAAGGTGGATGGTGATGTCCCAGGTGCTGTCAGTGGCCATGGCCAGGCTGTAGTGGCAGGTCTCTGAGACACCGAAGTGACTCCCGTCGAAGGTTCGGAACCGTGTCCTGGCCCAGGCCTGGCACGTGGCTGGGGGGCTGCGGTGGTGCAGGGCCCCCCCATCCCCACCCAGGGGCAGGCGGGTGCAGGGTAGGCAGGGCCCCATGGGGTCCCCCACACTGTCTCCTGTGTCCCCACGGTGCCAGCTGTGTCCCCAGGGCTGGCGGCAGCACTCGGCGCGGCTCATGGTGCTGTGGTTGTGGCCATCCGCACTGTCCTGGCAATGCCATGTGCTGAAACAGCGGCCCAGAGAGCCCAGGCCTGTGGGATGGGGTGGCATCAGGGGGATGGCACCTATCCCGGCACCCATCATGATTCCCAGCATCCATCCCAGCTCCCAGCACTGCCACATGCCAACATAATGGCCCAGGGATCCCACAGGACACAGTGTATTAGATGGCACTGGACTGATGTTCCTTGTCCCACCTCCCAGCACTCATCCTAGCTCCCATTCCAGCTCTCAGCATCTATCCCAGATCCCATTCCAGTTCCCAGCACCCACTCCAGCTCCCATCACCCATCCCAGGTCCCATCCAGCACCTGGTACCCATCCCAGATCCCATCCCTACTCCCAGCACCCATCCCAGTTCCCAGCTCTCTTCCCAGTTCCCAAAACTCATCCCAACTCCCAGCACTCATCCCAGCACCCAGTGGGAATTTCCAGGCAGGAGTAACACCCTGGGAACACCCCTGGGTGCCCTCCAGTGTCCCCCCGTAGCGGGGGGAGCCACTCCAGCCAGGGCAGCAGCCGCGCTCTGTGTGGCTCCGAGTCACCTCCCGTGTCTCTGGGGGGCTGTAGGGGACACCAGTGACACCCAGTGTCAGCTGGGTTCACTCTGTGTCACCCTGTGCCACCTGTCATGTCCCCCTGGGCTCACCGGTAGATGTAGCAGAGGGGTGAGTCAGTGCTGGCGCCACCAGGGGGGTGAGCGCCTGTGTCCCCAGGCGTGTCCCCATGTCCCTGGTGCGTGCGGTCCTGGTCCAGCTGCCACCCGGCCTGGATGTACTGGGCCAGACTGGGACAAGGCACTGCAGCCTCACGGCGTGGTGTCACCTCCTCCCGCACTGTCACCTGCACCGTCTGCTCACACCAGCGCCTGCCGGGCACCAGCACCCAGACAGGGTCATAGGGATCCATCCCAGCACCCAACCAGGACCCATTGGCACCCATCCAGGATCCATCCCAACACCCACTGCATCCACCTCAGCTCCCAGAACTTATCCCAGCACCCATCCCAGTTCCCATTCTCAGTCCCAAACACACATCCCAGTTCCCAGCTCCCATCACCAGTGTCCATCCCCTGTTCGCAGTTCCCAGGTCCCAGCTCCTATCCCCGTTCCCAGTTCCCAAACCCCATTCCCATCCCCATTGCCACTTCACATTCACAGTTCCCACCCACCCCCATTCCCAGTTCCTCACCCCTTGGCCGCCCCCACTGCCATCACCCACAGCACCGTGACAGCCACGACCCCCCAGGTTCCCCCTGGCCATGTCCCTCCAGCCATGCTAGATCCTGGTTTTCCTGGAAAAGTGGGATCCAGGTGACTCCATTGCCACAATTCCAGGGGCATCCCTGTGGTCGAGGGGTCCCCAGGACACCCCTGGGGACGCTCTGGCCATGGGGATACCCCCAGAGTCCCACACCCCGATGGCACTCACCGCCCTCAGCTCCGGCACTGCCGAGCGGTCCTGGGATTTATGGAATGTCCCCAAAAGTGCCAGCAGCTGTGGGGACACTGATTGGGCTCAGCTGGCGGCTGTGGGGGGGACATAGTGACATCTGGGACCCCCTGTGGCTCCGTTTCCACGGAGAAGGTGACAGGATGTGACATCCGGGATCCGGCTTAGGGTGGGGGAACACGGATGTGGTGGGAGTGTGGATCCTGGCCACATTTGGTCACCCTGTGTCCTTGGCCTATGTCTTCTCATGTCCCCATGTCCTCTTCTGTCCCCCCATGTCCTCCTCTGTCCCCCCATGTCCCTCTCCTGTGCTCCCGTGTTCTCGTGTCCTTGTCCTATGCTCACCCATGTCCCTATGTCCCTGTTCCCTACCCCCTCATGCCCCCCGTCCACTCATGTCCGCATGTCCCTATGTCCCCTCATGTCCTCACTCCCTATTCTGTGTCCCTGTCCTGTGTCCCCCCATGTCTCCCCATGTCCCTGTCCCATGACTCCCGTCTGTCCCCCGTGTCCCCTTGTCCCTGCCCCTTGTCCCGTCTGTGTCTCCCTGTGTCCTCCCATGTGCCTATCTCCCTGTCTTGTGCCCCTCCCCTCCTGTCCCTGACCCCAGCCGTGTCCATGTCCCCTCCGGGGGGGCACACCCGGCACGGCACGGGGGGCACAGGGGGACACAGGGACACCGAGGGCACACAAAGGAGACCCACATGGGGGACACTGAGAGT
>NW_008657822.1:2403-4605 GCF_000695815.1 Acanthisitta chloris | reverse complement strand
CGCCGCCGTCCCGCGGGAAGGGCCGCGCGGTGTCCCGCGGCAGAAGTTCCCGGTCGGGAGATTCCCACTTAACCCATTCACAGTTGCGGCGCGAACGATCCGCGATAGGAAGGTGCCAGTCGGAGTGTGGTTTCTCGGGGAGAGCCGAGGCAAGCAGAGCGACAGGGAAAAGCAGCCCCTGATGTGGCTGAAGCGTTAGCGCGGCCGCTGCGTGTGCCTGCAGAGGCTGAAAGACACGCCGGAACAGAGGTGTGAAAAGACAGAGGTGGTGTAATCCTGCCTCTTTGGATTTACTGGAACTTCAGGATGAGTAAAAGGAGGAAGCAGTACTCAAGGTGCTTGAGCGAAGTCCTTCTGAACAGAGTACAGCGTATCTCTAAGTCCGTGTGTCAGACCCAGCCATGCAGATATCATTTACTGCACATTTCACAAGCATGCAGAAATGAAAGGCTTCTTCCCTTTGTGACATCCAACTTGGCACAAGGAGGGCAGATTTGACGGTGTAGGTGCCAGTGACGGAAATGTGAGGTGGAGCTCACCATTGACAGTGTCAAAGGTACAAGTACAAGAAGCAAATGAAGTGAAAGAGGCTTGATCAAAGAACTGCCTAAACTAAGCATTTCTTGTCCAAGGAAACACTTCATGCTTAGAAAGATTCACTGCGTCAGTTTGGAAACAACGCTAGACCTTTGTGCCTCAAGACACAAAAGGCAGTGGGAAAAATCCCTGGATCATAGGATCATAGAAATTAGAGGTTGGAATAGACCTTAAAGATCATCTAGTCCCAATCCCCCCAAAGGCTGAAAGGTTGTAAAGGCTGAAAGGTTGTACAGCTTCAGCTTTTCAAAGGTTGAAAGGCTAACAGGTTGTACAGCTGAGTATCAGGGACAGAGAGGTGTCACTGCTAGAGGCAGAGGTGAAGAATGTAAATACAGGTGCAAAATAGAAACGAGAATTTAATTTGGCAGTGAGAGGAGGAAATACAGGGTAGATCCTTGCGAGTACTTCAAGGCAGAAAATGAAAGGAAGCTGCAATTGTGACATTCAGAGATACTTACATAACCATTTACCTTAGATGGGTTTGCTGTGAGGGTGGCACAGGTACAGGTTGCCCAGAGAAGCTGTGGCTGCCCCATCCCTGGAAGTGTTCCAGGCCAGGCTGGATGGCACTCTGAGCAGCCTGGGCTGGTGGAAGGTGTCCCTGCCCACGGCAGGGGGTGGGACTGGATGATCTTCAAGGTCCCTTCTAACCCAAACCATCCAATGATACTATGGTGAAAGGATCCAGTGAGTCATACAGAAACATGAAAAAAAGTGACCAGCCTATGGAAAGGATACTTACTGGTTCAACAACAGGGCTTTAAATTCTCCCATGAAAATGAAGCAGAAAGAAAATTGTGGAGATAACTACATATATCAGAGGCTTTTTAAGAACATGAGAAGCTGCAGCATCAGCTAAGTGGCTGAGAAAGGAAAGTGAAGGAAAGCAGGTAGTGTCAAGTCTAAGCTTCCAAAAGAGGAAAAGTAGCAGATCTTAGCTGGGAAAAAGGCAGAATGAGCTGACAGCAGGAGTCAGGGAATAAAAGATAATGAGCCCAAACATGAAATGCAGATATAAAAAAGCTGCCACAAAGTAATTTTTGAAGTGTATGATACTGGACATTTATTCTTTTCTGACTCTCATACTTGCATATGTGCTCTGCTCTTCCTGATGCTAAGAGTTATGGTTAAGGCCAGACTGGACTGCCTTCTTAAGGCTTGGCTTTTCTTTGCCTTTTGCTATAGATAAATTTGAGAAGTTGGTCCCACTCCTGATTAATTCATATCAAAACTTTCTTTATGGCTTAAGCAGTAAAGCATCAAAACTGAGTTCAGAACAAAGAGTGGTACAGGTTTACACCATCCTTCCCCTTCACAAAAAGTGTGTCACACCTCTTCAAGGTGATTCTTCCCCTCTACTCTGCTCTCGTGAGACACCCCCTGGAATACTGCATGCAATTCTGGTGTCCTCAACATAGGACGGACATGGAACTATTGGAGTAAGTGCAGAGGAGGCCATGGAGCTGATCAGAGGACTGGAGCACCTCCCCTATGAGGACAGGCTGAGGGAGTTGGGGCTGTTCAGCCTGGAGAAGAGAAGGTTGTGTGGAGACCACAGAGCAACTTTTCAATATCTGAAGGGCCTACAGGGGAGCCAGAGAG
>NW_008657822.1:0-2222 GCF_000695815.1 Acanthisitta chloris | reverse complement strand
TGGATGAAGCCTTGAGCAACCTGGTCTGGTGGGAGGTGTCCCTGCCTAGGGCAGGGGGTTTGGGGCTGGATGATCTGTAAGATCCATTCCAACCCTTACATTCTATGTTTCTATGATTCTTCATAAAACTCTGCATTTCCCTCATAGTCAGATCTGTAGATGTGCAGTAGCTGAGGCAAGTCAGATTTGAAATGTTTATTTTCCCTAGCTTGATTACTTTGAAAATAAGTGCAGCAGGTTTTTGTTGGCAGGAAGTTACCCAGGAAAGAGGACACACCCCAGAGAGAAACATGACTAAAAAGAAGCTATCATACCAATTTTACACATCTGTTGCTTTCTACAAATTCACAGGGTGTTTATGTGGATCCTTCTGATCGACTTCACTCACCTTTTCCATCAGTGCTTGCACACCAGCAGCCTTTGGAAGACCAAACCTGTAATGGTCCCTGAATTCTGAGAAATAGCAGACAGATCTACTAGTTTGGTGGGAATAAACTAATGGCACTGCAGTGTTCCCAGAGGGAAATCTATTAAGCAGATAGCACCCAGATATACCTCTTCTGTTTGCTAGCCTTAACTGCAGACCAGACAAATGGCCACTTTGCTGAACTACAGTGTTTTCCCCTACACTGGTCTAATCCAAGACAATTGGGCTTAAGTTTGCTGGCAGACAGCAATCCGTGGGAGCAGCCTGCACTTCTGTGATCAACAATAAATGCAGGGATATTTGATTTCTGTATCTGACAAACAGATAAAGTAGCTAAACTCATTTTGGTGAATGATTCCCCATGCATTGAAGGGCCGAAGGAATCTCTTCCAAAACTGGTTTCTTACTGACAAGCTTGAGACAGTGCAAGACAGAGACCAAAAGGTGTTTATTTCATCAGAGAAGTCACATTGCTAAATGCTAACCACAGTGGCTTTAGACAGAAACCACACATGTACAGATCTGGAGAATGTCACAATCTGGTATTGCTAAGAAGCCTAAGCTCTGCTTTTGCAAAAACTTGAAACATTAGTCATTTCAGTGCAGATTCATAATTAGAATTTCTTTAAAAAAACAGTTCTGCAGTGGCTTTAATATGTATACCCATACAAAGCAGCAGCTATAAATGCAGATGAGAACTTGAAGGGTTTTCACATGCTGTAGCAAAAGGAAATGGCTCTTTGGAGGTGTGTCTGTAGAAGAAAGCCACACATCCGTGGACTTCTTGCCTCTGAGCAACCTGAAATTTGTCTGCAATTTAGCACATAACTTCCTTTTCCCTTTACACCAATTCTTTATCATTCTGCTCTCATACCAAATGCCACAACCAAACTGTGTGTGTGTGTAAGGTGGAAAACCATTTTAAGAGATGTGGAAGGAGTGAAAGCAAGTGGTTTCCACTGGGGAAGCAGAAAGGGAAAGGTGGCCTGGTAACCTGTCTCAGAAGCAGCCAGGAGCAGGTGTTAGGAAGAGAATAGTCCCTTCTCTTACAGAATGATGTCCCCCTTAGCAGGACCACCCAACTTCTGGCATGGCTGTGGAAAAAGTAGAGCTTAATTGGCTCACTTTCATATGTCAGGGTGCAATTCCATCATGCCCACTCCATCTGCAAAGCTGGTTTAAGCTGTTGTCTACTCTCACTGGGCATTTGTTTTCGGTGCCATGTCATAGCTTGCTGCTGCTCCAGCAGTGCTGATAAAGATGTTGAAACAGTTGTATTGTATATTGGATCATTGAAGTACAGTTACAAAAGAAGGGCAAGAAAAAAGGACAGTTCACTGATCTAGTTTATAGGCCCACAGAGAGATGCATCAGCACAACAGAAGGGATTAAACTGAGGCACTGTGACAGGAGTCTTTCAAATTGACTTTGCTGATGGAGAATCATAGAATTTCAGGGCTGGAATGGACCCCACAGATCACCCCGTCCCAACCCCCTCCCCCTCCACCATGGGCAGGGACACCTCCTCACTAGATCAGGTAGCTCAAGGCTTTATCCAACCTGGCTTTGAACAGTGCCAGGGTCGGGGCAGCCATCACGTCCCTGGGCAACCTGGGCTGGTGTCTCACCACCCTTACAGTAAGAAACTTATTTCTCCCATCTAACCTAGACTTTCCCTCCTTCAGTTTGAACCCATTACCCCTTGTCTTATCAAAAAGAGGAGACTATATGTGCACCCCAAGACTCGTGAGGAGCCATACCTGGCACTTCCAAGAGGAAATGGTTAGTAATCTGC
>NW_008657821.1:2586-8758 GCF_000695815.1 Acanthisitta chloris | reverse complement strand
CCTGGGGCAATTAAGTCTTTTGCCACTTAGAGTGTTAGTGAGGATAAGGGTAGAGAGAAGAAATCTAGCACGAGTAGGTTGGACTTCCATGCTGTGGTGAAGTTTGTGGTGTGTGTTCAACTGCCATCTGAACTATGAAGTGAATGGTCTGAGACAGGCACTTTTGTCTCAGAAGTCACAAAATGCATGGCAGTACCATCATTGGTATGCACAGTCTGATATCAAACTATGTATAAACTACAGATGATATAGAAAAGATACATCCCCTAAGCCTGTAATTCTGAAATTGTTGTAGGAATCCCTTTCTATTGGCACATTTTGAAAGGTTCCTGTCATATTGATTGGCTGTTTTCAGGTGGAGTATGACAAGGTTTCAATTAAATGAAGCATGTTTTTGTAACAATTGTAGACAAGCTACAAATTGTCAGCAAGCTGTGAAAGAGAAATGTTGGTACTTGCATGTCAAGAGACTTTAAAAGACAGAGGGGTGTTATTGTTAGAGCCGATGGTCTCCTTGTCGTCAGAGTTAGTCATAGCCTCCATTTCTGTTCACTATTGCACAAAGCATCGATATGCATGCTAACACCTCTGACGAAGTGAAAAGGGGGCTCTGGTCTGTTAAGACACTATGAACTCTCCACTGCTCCTTAGCTTTTGTTCTCCATCTTCCCATGGTTTAATAATGCAGTGCTGCATGTCAACTGTGTGAACAACTCTCAGTGCTATTTTTCGGGACTGCTCCCTTCATTTCACCTCTCCTTTGTCTGTCCAAAACAACAAAAACTTATTCACATAATTTGTTTTGATTATTTGTTCTACTATGTTTGGGGGAAGCCAGTTCCAGAACAGTCAATAATTTGGTGGTCAAAGCACTCCATAATTTAAGGCAGAATTAAAAGTGAAGATGCTTTTCTGATTCGGAAAGTATGTGGATGAAAACTTCCTATGCCAGATCCAGGCTCAAATTTTAACAAGGATATTGACTGTGCTGGAGAGATTGTGCATATATACCTGTCTGCTTATATGTCTTCCTTCCTTCTTTCCTTCCTTCCCTCCTTGCTTTTCTTGCTTACTTGTTTTCCTCCACAGTTGCGTTTTTATACACAGTGGTGTAAAAAATGCAGAAAGCTTCTTGTGAGTTAAAGAAAGTATCTTGTACAAGGATAAGCCCAATGGCATCTTCCCTGCTGGAAAAAGTTCAAATAGAGCAAAAACAAAAAATATCAAGGTTGTGAAGTTATTGCTGTCACTGTTTTGTCCTCTCTTTCTCATACACAGTGTATTTTGTTGAGGGTCTCACTGCTCTGAAAATGACTTTATTGGTAGAGTTGCTTGATTGCTCATAGAGAAAAAGAAGATGACAGCCTGTTAGAGGTCACTAAGCATCTTTTTCTGAAAAAATATTGCTAAATGATACAGTAAAAATCATCTGGTATGGTCAGAGAATGACGAAGAAAGTAAGTTTCAGCCAGATACTGTGGCTTGTTTTAGTTCTTACTAGGCTGTGTAGGTAGGACATGACTAAGCTTTTCAAATTCCTTATCCCAGTTTAGATAAAAATTCTAGCAAACCTATTTGCACCTTGGTGAAAAACAGCAATGTCAGCATAGGTAAGCTGAGAGCCATCATCATAGAAGACTTGCGAGGAATTTCCTTAGTGGATGAATACCACAGCCAACAAAGTGACATATTGTTATACAGGAACATGTAACATGGTTATTTCAGATCATTTACTATAATGATCAATCAATGTAATAGGATATTTGTGGCAATGTACACGACTAATAGGTTCTGTGGTAACAAATGGGCTGATTATGCTAAGCCCTATCCAGCAGTTTGGGTTTTTTTGTGACAGATCATGGTATGACCATGCTTTGAGAAATGTATGGTCTTCAGAAAGAGAAAGTTTTTTGA
Source organism: Acanthisitta chloris (assembly GCF_000695815.1). NCBI lineage: Eukaryota > Metazoa > Chordata > Aves > Passeriformes > Acanthisittidae > Acanthisitta > Acanthisitta chloris. The sequence goes on along the minus strand of NW_008657821.1, from coordinate 6,844 downwards.
AAGAAGTCTTGGGGTTTTGTGAATCCCATTTGTTCTTGGATGGATTGTTCTAGAGGTAAAAGTATAATTATACAGGGATATGTCAGACTACTAACTGAAAAAACCTTCTCATTTATTTGACTTTACATGGATTTCCATTTCTGCAACTTCTAATTCATTTGGCTTTATATGGCTTTCAGTTTCTGCAATGCATTTATCACAATTTTATGATAAGTCGCATGTACAAGTTGATAGTGAAAAAATCCTTCAAATGCAAAAAAGCCTCCCAGTGAGGTCAAGTCACTCATAACTGCCTTGACGCAGAAGTAGTTGATGATAAACACTAGCTAAGTCTATAGGAGAGAAATCAGTTTATTCCATTTATGAACCATATGTCTCCTGTTTTCTTTTGTGTAACCACAGTGAGGGTGTCAAAGCAGGGATATCAGCATTCAATAGAACCATTACTATCTGTGGTTCAGCATCACTGAATCATAGTCATTTAGGCTGGAATGGACCGCAATGGGTCATCTGTTCCAACCTCCCTACTCAAGCAGGACTGTCCTAGAGTACATGATTCAGGATTGTGTCCAGATGTTTCTTGAATACTTCCACTGAGGGAGAATCCACTACCTCTTTGAGCAATCTGTTCCAGAGCTCAGTGACTTGGAGAGTAGAGAAGTTCTTCCTTGTGTTCATGTGCATCAATTTTTGCCTGTTACCTCTTGTTTTATTGGTTTCCACCACCGAGTAGAGCCTGGCTTCATCCTCTTGGCACTTAGTATTCATGTACTTGAATACATTAATGAGGTCGCCTCTCAGTTGTCTCTTCTCAAGATTGAACAGGTCTAACTCGCCCAGCCTTTCCTCATAAGTGAGGTCCTCCACTCCCTTAATCATCTTTGTTGCCTTCTGCTGGACCTGCTCCAGGAGCTCCATGTCGCTCTTGTATTGAGGAGCGCAGAACTGGACACAATACTCTAGGTTTGGCCTCATGAGGGATGAGTAGAGAGGCAGGATTCCCTCCCTTGACCTGCTGGCAATACTCTTCTTATTGCATCCCAGGATTCCATTGTTCTTCTCGGACACAAGGCCACACTGTTGACTCATGGCCAGCTTGTTGTCTACCAATCCTAGGTCCCTAGGTCCTTCGCTGCAGAGCTGCTCTCCAGCAGGTCATGCCCAACCTGTACCGTTGTTTGGGGTTATTCTTCCCTGGGTGCAGGACCCTGCACTTGCCCTTGTTGAATTTCAGTTGGTTCGGCTTCAACTATTACTCCATGTTGAAGTCACTCTGAAGGGCAGCACAGCCCTCTGAGGTATCAGCAACTCCTCCCGCTTTCATGTCATCAGTGAACTTGCTGAGATGGCACTTTGCTCCCTCATCCAAGTAACTGATGATAAGTTGAACAAAACTGGGCCCAGTATGGAACCCCAGGGGGACATCATTAGTGACAGCCCTCCAGCTAGAGTCTGTGCCACTGATCACAACTCCCTGAGATCTGCTGCTCAGCCAGTTCTCAATCCACTTTGCTGTCTACTTTTCCAACCTGCACTTCTTGAGTTTGTCTATGAGGATGCTGTGGGACACAGGGTGGAAAGCCTTACTGAAGTCAAGGTAGATAATGTCCACTGCTCTCCCTTCATCCATTCAGGCAGTTGTGTCATAGAAGGCAATCAGATTGGCTGAACACAACTTACCTTTAGTGAACCCATGCTGGCTACTGCTGATCACCTTCTTGTCCTCCACGTGAGCAGAGATGGCCTCCAGAATGAGGCGTTCCATTACCTTTCTAGGGACTGAAGTGAGACTGACTGGCTGGTTGTTCCTTGGATCCTCCTTCTTACCCTTTTTGAAGATTGGAATGACACTTGCCATGTTCCAGTCTTCAGGCACTTCTTCTGATTTCTACGACTTTACAGATGATTGTGAGTGGCCTGGCTGTGATGTCCAGCAGCTCTCTCAGCACTTGTGGATGCATCTCATCAGGGCCCATGTCCAGTTTCATCAGGTGTTCTCTGACTTAGTCGTCTTTGAGGGAAAGTCTTTTTCCTCACCCTCATTTTCCCTGGTCTCTTAGGTTAGAGATCCCTGTTGCCTGGTCTCATGCCTGAAGACTGATGCCAAGAAGGCATTCAAGAGCTCTGCCTTCTCTGCGTCCTCTGTTATCATGGTCCCATCTCCCTTGACTAGTGGGGCCACATTATCCTTTGTTTTTCTTTTGGTATTTATGTATTAAAAAAAATCTTTTTTTATCCTTGATATCCCTGATGAGATTAAATTCTAGGTTGGCCTTGGTCTTTCTTGTGTCATATCTACCTGCTCTGGCCACCTCTTTACACTCTCTCCAAGTGGTCTGACCTCTCTTCCACCTCCTGTGCATTTCTTGCTTATGTTTCAGTAATGACATGAGTTCTTGGTTCACCCATAGTGGTTTCATGAGTCCTTCACTGAATTTCTTTCTCGTTGGGTTGCATCGTTCTTGAGCCTGGAGGAAGTGAGCCTTGAATAACAAACAACTCTCTTGGACCCCTCTTCCCTACATGGCCTGCTTCCATGGGATTTGTCCAAGAAAATCTCTGAACAGGTTAAAGTTAGCTTTCCTGAAGTTCGTAGTTGTAGTTTTAGTTGCTGTCCTGCTACTGTGTGATACTGAACACTATAATCTTGTGATTGCTACAGCCAAGGCTGCCCTCAACCTTCATGACGTCAACAAGGCCTTCCTTTTTTGTCAGTATAAGGCCAAGCAACACACCATTTCTTGTAGGAACCTTCACTATCTGTGGCATGAATTTATCATCAATGCTTTACAGAAACCTCCTGGACTGTTTGTGGTTTGCTGCATGGCTTTTCCAGCAGATGTCAGGGTCATCACTTTGAATGAATACTTATCACAGCTTTTGTAGTACAGAAGAATCATTTCAGTGAATGTGTTTTTCCATTACTCTCATACCTTCCTAAACTTTTGAAAATTTGTAGCAAGCATAACACAAAACCTCAAAAAAATCTATCCACATATATTCCACTTATTCTTCATGGTGACTGACTATTCTGCTAAGTTACTCTGACTGCCTCGTTCTCCCCTCTGACCCTGGGCTTGTTTTCTGTGGGCTTCCACCATTAATTCATTTTGAAAGGCTATGGGCAATTCTCCCTTGTGCTTCATCTAATGTTTTGTTATGATCTTTGAGTGAAGTCTTCTTCAGTCAATACATTTTGTATTTTCTGTGTATATATCCTATATAAGAGTCCTGAGTGAGAACTCCTGGTTAACTTCAGAAATTTAGGTGCAAGCGGTAATGTTAGAGAAGATATTTAATTTTGTTTGTTGTGGTGGAAAGAAGACTAAGCTATAGATAGGATATGACAGGTTTCAAGAGTAAATTTACTGGAGAAGAAAAGACAGTGTTATGAATTACGTTCCCATTATGACTGCTCTTCACTATGTGAAAATATAGTGATTTTGTGTTTTCTGAAGATAGCACTGCTGTCTGGATTCATTCTTACAGAGTAGCCTGCACCCCTATGCTCATAAGTTCCTTTCTGTTGTCCTAAAGACACTATGGCCCTGGAAAATTTGTGATTGAGGGTGAAGAAACTGGTATGGAAGTAGCCCAGGGCTTAGAGAATGAAAAACATTTAAAATTAGGAATAGTACTTCAAGCCTGCACCTTCACATAGAGACATTTTTTTCATTCCTGTAGCCTGAGGTCTCCATGGGACTCAAGTCACTCAAGTCTGCTTAGCACGAAGCTGTTATGTTTTCAGTCAGGTAGAGCTTTTCAAGACTTCTGCTGTTTCAACTGTGGTTGTCAAACAAGGAAGTAATTAATTTGTGTATTGGTTATTATCTGAGAGCATTAGAAGGAAGCACAATATTTTAGGCAGCCATAGAGAGAAAGAGAATGTATTTTGTGAGAAGGGTAGGAAATGGACAGAACATATGATAAATTGAAATATTGCATGGTTTCAACAATACAGTTTAAAAGAACACTAGTATGTACCACAGAATACTATAAAGGACTGATAGCAGGGTGTCAAGATCTATTGTCAAAGAAAAGGAAAAATGTTTGTTGATATATCACTGCACAGTTGCACAGCAATGTTCTCTGGAGTCATAGAATCATATCATCATAGAATTTAAGGGTTGGAATGGACCTTGCAGATCATCTAGTCATAACCCCAGTTGCCATGGGCAGGGAAACCTCCTCACTAGATTAGGTTGTACAAGACCTCATCCAGCCTGGTTTTGAACACTGCCAGGGTTGGGGCAGCCAC
>NW_008657821.1:0-2202 GCF_000695815.1 Acanthisitta chloris | reverse complement strand
CCAGGGTTGGGGCAGCCACCACATCCCTGGGCAACCTGTTCCAATGTCTCACCACGCTTACAGTAAAAACCTTTTCCTCACATCTAACCCAGACTTCCCCTCCTTCAGTTTGAATCCATTACCCCTTGTCCTAACATTGTAGTTCCTAACAAAGAGTCCCTCTCCGGCTCCCTTGTAGGTCCCTTCAGACACTGAAAAGTTGCTATGAGGTCTCCATGCAGTCTTCTCTTCTCAAGGCTGAACAGCCCTAACTTCCTCAGCCTGTCCTCATAGGGGAGATGATCCAGTCCTCTTATCAACTTTGTGGCCCACATCTGGACTTGCTTTCACAGTTCCATGAGCATCTTATGTTGAGGACACCAGAACTGCACACAGTATTCCAGGTAGGGTCTCAGGAGAGACAAGGGGAAGAATCACCTCTTTTGACCTGCTGGCCACACTTCTCCTGATGCAGCCCAGGATTCAATTTGCTTTCTGAGCTACTAGCGCACACTGCAGCTCATGGTGAGCTTCTCATCCGCTGTCAGTCCCAAGTCTTTTTCCTCACTGCTGGTGTCAATTACTTCCCTGCCCAACCTGTAAGGTGTGTCTGGGATTGCCATGGCCCAGATGTAGGAGTCAGGGTATACCTGGCACTATTTCCTTAAGTAGATCCAGCAGCACATTCAACCAAGAGAGTTGATTGTTCCACCTTCTGTAATAGCTGGTATGAATGAGTCAGGACAAAGAACTGTCTCTGGCAGAGGTAACTTCAAATTTAGTGACTTCCAGACATATAATTCAGCATAAAAACCAGGTGAAATTAATGAATTATTAAACTATGAACTTTGCAACAATACAGTAATTTCTTATGAGGGAATTGCACAGTGGACCTTACAAAACACTGATAAAAACTCATGCACCACTACTATGGATCATAACAAAAAAACTGCTCAGGGGGTGGTTTAAAGGTTCAGTTTTGTTCACGGTTTAATGCATTGTGACATAGTTAGTTCCTTTTAGTTGTAAGTGTTAGGAGTCTCACACATATTTGCAAATATCTTGATCTCACCATTAGTACAATATAAAGAGACCTTACACCTGGCATGCGCACCTTTCTTCTCAAGTCCCATCTGTATAGTCTTAGAAGGGTGAAGGTATCTTTGTATGAATTGTATTCAAACATCTGTGTCTTGGAGTGTCCTCGGAGTATATTCTTTATATTAATGGGAAAATGTCAAATAAAGATGCTGCAGAGACAGTTACATTTATTCTCCAAACCCCATGTTTTATTGTTGAAATGTTAGAGCTTATATTGAATAATTTGATTTAACAGCAGAGTCTTGGAGACTGATCCTTTCTCTTTGGTCTCTCACACTCTGGAAGGAGAACTTTTAGGGCAGTGTAGTATTTTGTTTGGGTTTTTTTGTTTTGTTAAAATACTTTCAGCTATACTTTTATGTGGAAGATGGCATAGTAAATATTTTCTTCACTTAGGGTGAAAATGCAAAGATTTGGGATAGCCTTTAGTTTTTTTTTTTAATGTGAATTTGTTTCACAGCTGGAGTTGTCCCTGAAAAACATGTTTCAGAATAGCTTCTGGTATACATGTTTAATCAGTTATTTCTTTGCTTCAAATTAGTGGAACCCTGGACTACTCAATAGGTTGGATATCAGAATCTCATCTGTGTGTAAAATTGTGAAAAAGAAGCATTCAGTTGTAAGCCTAAAACTATGTAGAGTTTCCTGCCTAGTTTCATTTCATCTTGAAAAGTCCAACAAAAATTTAAGATATTTTTAGAAGTATGGGAAATTTCCACTGGATGATTTTAATTTGCTCTGTCTTCTCCATACATACCAGCAATCAGAGTGTACATTTGGTAAGAACAATATGTTTTGTTTTTAAAGTTATATAAAAGAGAAATGCTTTGGGCATAGTCAATGGGTCATCAGTCTGATCCCATCTTATGAAATTTGAAAGACTTGAATTAGTTCATTTCATCCCAGACTACAAACTTGTGTGAAAACAACAAGTGATTGGCAGTAGCATCATGAAAAATGATGGGAAGAATATATTACTGCAGTACTTGCTCTTTGGCAAACTCATATATAGGCAGACTGATGCAAATACATCAATTGCATAAACTTACTTTGATGAAACTGGCCAAAGGGTTCCAGTACCATGTTCTGCTCAGTAGCTTCCCTTCCCTTCCCTTCCCTTCC
>NW_008657820.1:0-2355 GCF_000695815.1 Acanthisitta chloris | reverse complement strand
GATACATGGCCAACGAGGGATCAGCAGGGTCTGACGAGGGGGGAGAGACAGCAGTGCCCACACGTGGGGCCCTGGTGAGCACTGGAACCTGCTCCATTCTCTGCGCTTCTAAAGCATCCACAATAGGGGAGGGGGCATGGCATGGGGACCCTTTTGTTCCTCCCTCTCCTGCTAATGCCCCGCAGGGCGCTCAGGACAAGGCCCCATGCCAGCGCAGACCGCAGCAGCTTTATTCAGTGCTGACAGGCAGTAGGTTTATTCAGAGTCAGCCCAGCAGAGCCTCCTGCAGCGCAGCCCTCACTGCCGGGACGTGCGCTCCTTCTCCAGCTCGTGGGCAGGTCGGTAGCTCTCCCGGCCCCGAGCATCCACGTAGCGCAGCGCTGGGTTCCTCTGCGTGTTGGCCATGCTCCCCAGAGACGTGTAGCTGTGGAGGGAGGAGGAGGAGGCTGCAGTGCTGTGTCCACAGGCACTGGCATTGCCCGGGGGGGTGGCAGCACGGGGAACTCACCCCCTGTCATAGAGGATGCAGTAGGGGACAAAGAGCTTGCGTAGGAACTCCCAGATGTCCCGGTAGGTCCAGTCCTGCAGGCAGAATTGGGTGGGGGTTGAGGCAGAGGCAGCAGGCTGCTCCCTCAACCCCAAGAAAAGTGAGCTGGCCCCTCCTTGAGGAAAGCCAGAGCACCTCTGTCCCTCTCCAGCAAGCAGGAACAGCACCAGGCAGAGACACCCACAGCCACACAATGGGGCAGGAGACTCTTTGGGGAGAGCAGGAATCCCAAGAGAAGACCTCCAGGATGGAGGTGGATCAGTACCAGCTCCCAGCCCCGTCACTTCACCCCTGCCAGGCCCCAAAGCAGGAGGACACATACCAGCAGGGGGTTGACACGCAGGTACCGGGGCCAGTCGGGGTCCGTCGGGCACATGGGCGTCAGCGTGCGTGAGTAGGGGTCCGTGCGCCGCGTCCCCATCAGCACAGCCTCCAGCTGTGGCTGCTGCTCCCTCAGCTGGGCCAGGGCGTCCCGCATGGAGCCCTCCACGGTGCACAGCTGTACCCCGTACCTGTGCAGGCAGGGCAGGCAGCTGCCTGCAGGCAGCACTGCACACCCCCTGCCCACAGCCCACCCTGCTCGGCCTCCTACCTCTGCACGCTGGCCTGGATGAACTGCTCCATCTCAGGGAAGGGGGACACGGTACGGATGTACAGCACCTGCAGCTTCTCCTGCCTTGCTGGTGAACGTCTGTGGAGAGACACAGAGCGGATCAGCTCTGGCCCAGAGCAGCCAAGGCAGTGCCCAGAGCCCCAAGGATCCAACCCTCCCCACAGAGTGGGGCAGGGAGAGCCCCCAAGGACCCTCCAGCCCCACAGGGAGGTACCTTTGCAGGGCAGCGTGGACAAGGTGCAAAAGGGCCGTGCAGTCCTTGCCCCCATTGAAGCCCACGCAGAGCTGGGACAGGCTGTACTGGTCCAGAGCCTCCTCGATGGTTCGCAGGGCTGCTGCCACCTTCTGCCCCAGGGCTGAGCCTGCTGGGAGGGGACGGTCAGTGCTTGCCCAGAGTCACACTGCCTCGGGTCTCCAAGCACACAGCAGCAGCCTGGAGCCAAGAGCTTGCACAATGTGGAGGTCTGTGCCAGGATGGGATCAGAAAGGGCACTGGGGAACCAGAGCATTGCTGCTCCTGCTGCATACTCTGCTCTGACTCTGGCACCAGCAGCTCTAACTGGGGGTCCAAGTCCCTCTCCTACCTGTGTGGAGTGAAGCTCACTGTGGCTGCAGCACCTCAGCACCCCTCAAGCCCCACTGCACACCACAATAGGCAAGCTCTGCTCCCACCTGGTGTTCCCAGTGCCTCAGCTGGTGCTCCCACCACCCCAGGTGGTGTTTGTGGTGCCCCAGGATGGTGATCCCAGTGCCCCAGGTGGTATCCCAGTGCCTCAGATTGGTGTTCCCACTGTCCTAGGATGGTGTTCCCAGTGCCCCCAGGATGGTGCTCCCTCTGCCCCAGGTGGTATCCCAGTGCCTCAGATTGGTGTTCCCACTGTCCTAGGATGGTGTTCCCAGTGCCCCCAGGATGGTGCTCCCTCTGCCCCAGGTGGTATCCCAGTGCCTCAGACTGGTGTTTCCACTGTCCTAGCTGGTGTTCCCACTGTCCCAGCCCTGCCTGGAGACACCAAGCCGAGCAGCAGCTCTTCCCAGTACCTGAGTCAGCCAGGCCATAAACCTCCGTGGCAGCTGGAGAGACACAGTCCGTCACCAGTGGCACAGCTACGCCCGGCGGCAGCTCCCTCATCAGGAACCTATACGCCTCCTCCAGGTCCTGTGCCGACTCCGAGTCCAGCGTCAGCTTCACGCGGTA
>NW_008657819.1:0-40462 GCF_000695815.1 Acanthisitta chloris | reverse complement strand
GAGAAGGAGGAGGAAAAGGAGGAGGAAGACAGGGACTGAAAAATGGACTCAGTATCTGTTTTGGTTATCTGTTTTCCAAACCAGCTCAAGGCTAATGAGAAAATGCACAGCCAGAAGGACTAAGGAAAATCAGGCAAAACCCCAAAAGAAATAAAGCAAAATAAATGTGCACACACAAACACACACAAGTGTGTGCACTCACACCACACACACAAAAGGGTCCAGGATCAATCTGTTAATCGGTTGTGGACCTAGGTTTTGTGGGGTTTTTTATCTTTTCTTTTAATTCTGGCTGAGCTCTCTTCTTCTTTTTCCCTTCTTTTTTTTTTCTCTTTTCTTTTTTTCAATCTGCCACATGTTTCCCAAAGCTAAGAACTGAGTATTTCTCCCCAGTTATACTCTTTGGATTCTTGCCAACATCAGCTTTTATGTTCAGTGGGGAAAAAGTAAACCTGGTAAGTATTGTATGAACTGCAGCTTTATTCTGAAGTTCCGCTGGACAACTAATCACTTTCAACCAGCTCTTCCCTCCTCCATGCCTTACCATGTTCCTCCCTCCAAAAAAAAAGCAAACAAAGCCAAACAAAACCCCTCACCAATGTACAGGCTATAACTCAGTGTTTTCTTAACAGTCTGCGGTGTTTTCACTTTGGCCACTGTTAAAGATGCAGGCATAGAGAAGGGAGTGTTGGACTAGCATGTATTAAAGAAAAAGAAACATTAACATTGCAGATCTCTCTCAGAAAGACTAAAACACTAACAAATACAAGTCGATGCACGTTTGCTTTAAACTAGTGTAATTCTTTTTCACATTGGATTAAACATCATTTTGTATACCAGACATTACAGTGCTGTTTATCTCCTCCAACCATGCAAAAAATAGTTGAAACGTGCCACTTCTGCCCACAAATAGAGTATGACCAATTCCCCAACATACCTGCCAAAATCAGGATTTGAAATGAGAAAAACACAAGTACTAATATCCTCCTTCAAAATCTTTATAAAGAAATAGAGACACAAAGCTGCCACTTAATACCAAGATGGTACAATTTACAGATTTTTACAGAAAGTTTATGTTAAGTCAACTGACACTTCTCTCAGCCTCATCATTTGAAAGGCCGTATCCTGCAACATCAGAAGCGATGACTTTAAAAGGATCCTGAATTTACAGCTCCCATCTACAAGAGTAGGAACAGTAGGTGTCCAGGAATTTTGAAATACTTGGTATTTAACACCTTCAACTCACATAAAGAATTTGAGGCACTCAGCAATTTACAGGATCAAGCCTTACAGAGGTAGAATAGACTTAACTGGTGCAGCAATTCACAGCATTTTCTAGATTGCTGCCAGAAAACTTTCTGAAAATCTCTGAGTGTGAATCATGCTTCAGTGCTTGCCTGTGAACACACCTGTACTGCAATATATCGGGGACCAAAGCAGCATCCAAATAAAATTGCCACTTGGTTATGAACTGAGCATCTTCACTGTAGAACTAATGCTGAAGACTGAAGACAATTTAACATTCTGCATCAAAGTAGGGACAGCAATCACAGCATGTGTGCCTTTGCTCTCTTGACTGACACACCCACCCCCTTTCCTTAATCCTCTGAGTGTCTTTGATAAACAGCATTGCAAGTTGGTTTTAAAAAAAAAATTTACAAGAGAGAGTTCTGTTGGTCATCTATTTACATGTGGCATCACTCCACAAGGAGTTTGATCTCATTGGCTAATAGCTGGTTCATGTTGAATAGAGCCCCCGGGAGCTTGGTGAGCAACTCTCTCTCCGTGGTCTCAGGGTCGCTGTCGACAGAGCTGGAGCTAGCACTCATATTGTCGACAGCGGCACTAGCTGGAGGACCCAGCTCTGGCTCGCTAGTCTCACTTGCCGTGGACACCACAGAGAGCAAGGACATGCGCCGCGTCAAGCGACCGGGGGCGAGGAGAGAAGCGGCATAGTCCGCTATGATACCAGCTACATCTAAATTACAAGCCTTGTCAAAGGCAATGAAACCTACATTTGCATTGGCCTCGCAGACGTAGAATGAACCGTCGTCCTTCATCAGCAGGTCAATGCCGCACACATCCATCCCCAGGATGTTTGACACTTGGACTGCCAACTGCTTGCCTTGTTCGCTCAGTGAGCACATCATTCCTACACCACCTGGAAAAAGTGGGGAAAAAAACTTGCTGTCTGTACTCTGGTCACAGGTGACTGACATCCTTCTCAGCTGGTCGGTAGGAAGCTCCAGAGCGGGCCTGCAAGCATACTGATGACAACTCAGAAAGCAACCTCCTTTCCACAGTGACTACTAATGAACTTGGAGTCACAGCACGATTTCAAACTGGCAGGTTTGACCTCCAGCAGGTCAAGATTGTGACTTGTTTAAAAAACAGTTAAGTGATGACTTTTTAGTCAAGAAAAAGTATCATACATTTTTATGATCCCAGGATATAAAAGGCGAACTAACAAAACACCCGTGTTGCTTTTAAGTTAGAGGCTTTCCCAAAATATTTTGAATTTATCACAAGAACTCTTTCAGCAAAATTAAACCAAGAGTTCTTGATAAGACTGTATCTCTAACAAATATAATTGAGGGTGATGGGGGTTAAGACATTATCATCTGCACATCTTCCTCTCAACTTGCTGTCACATGTTACAGTTTGTAAACCAAGAATTAGGGCACATTTGTGTCTGAACCTCAGTTGGTCGAGTTCACAGTCCATTATCTAAGTATTAACTGACCCAGATTTCATCTATCACAACACCTGAGTTTTAAAAAAACCAGCCCCTCAAAAAAAACAAAAAAAAAGCCAAAAAAAACACCCCACCAAAAAAATGAAAAAAGTGTTTAGCAGAAAAAATTTTCAGGCTATTTCCTCAGCATCAAGTAGTAACTAAAACCTCTCAGGCACTTTAATTAATGAAAACTGTACTACACATGAACACATTTTATCCCATCCCTGTTCGGGTTCAGTACAGTTTCAGTCAAGCAACCTCAACCCTCCTTCCTTCTTTTACCATCAGGAACCCCTGTGCAATCAATCAATGCAGTAACCTCCTCTTCCTCCCAGATAGTGTCTTTGGGGGAAGAGGTTGCAGGGGAGAACCTGACAGAAGCAGCACAGATGATGTACAATGCAATCCAACTGTTTATTGCCTTCAACAGCCTCCTCTCAACATTTTATTCTACCCACTTACAACCTGACTGTCTCCCCTACCTCCCGTAAGTGTGACCTTCTGTCTTTTTTCTTTCTCTGTTCCTCTTAACAGGATGAAATTAATAACATGGCATTAGCATGAAACTGCCACTACCACATCAGTTGCTCCATTTGTGTTCCAGAACTTTCCCCTGGTTTTCATCCATCCTATCCACCTAATATTGTGGGCAAAGATTGTCTCTCCTGTGTTTGCTCAACAGCCATCTTGCTTAATCCTTGCTCTTGTGTTTCCTCTGTAAACCCCCAGCAGTAAGCACAATATAAAATAAAACCTGCAGCTTGTTTCACTTTGCTTTGTGATTTTTCAACTGGATCGAACAATTCTGATCAAAACTATGAATAATGCTTTTCCTACCAAGTGAGCAGTTACTCTGCATCCTCCCATCTGTTGAGCAGCGGAGCATGGTGCCCACCACACGGCCTCCTACTACGATGACACGCACGTCCTTGCCATGGGACTCTTTAACATATTTCTGAAATAAGTAAGGGGCATCATGACGGATCAAATGGCTTAGGTCTGCCAAATGGTGCTTGTCTCGTGCCAGGAACACAGCTTTACCTGCATGAAGAAAAGAACATCGGGAGATTGAAAGCAGCTACCCATTGGAGCTGCATCAATGATTCAGCACATGAAAGTAAAGCCTCTGACCATTATGCTGCCCATTCTCACAGGCCCCATCCATAGCTTATACTCATTTACAAATTCTTCTGTGGACAACAGTGCTCCACTGCTTTGGTGCTTTTAAGTGTTCAAGTACTGACAGCATTGAGAAGACACATGAGGAGTTTAAAAGGGAAAAAAAATGAAAAAAGAAAGGACAAAGAAAACAGCTTTAGATAAAGGAGATGGTCTTGTAATTTCAACTCCTTTTGGTACAAGTCCTTAATGAGAGAAAAAAAGGGAAGTAATACTTAAAGAGCAGCAGACATTTAATGAGTAACAATTTTGTTCAGCCAAGAGGACTGGACCCATGGCCTACAGCTTTGACACACAGGAACCAATGACATGAAACCATTAAACACTGCGCAGCTAAGAACTCTGAAGTCACTAGTTTGCTTCTGCAGAACCAACCACTTCTCCATTGGGAAGCTGTTGAGAGCTGCTCTTCCCAATACTTAAAAGGGCTCACAACTCCAGAATAAGGTTTTGCAGTGGGACAACTACATTCAGAGGAGAACACTATCCAAGCAGTGGATATCCACAGTATCCAAGATAATATAGCAGAAAATCCCACAAGACATAAAAAGCATGGAAGATACTACAGTCTAAAAGAAAAATCTCTTTAGAAATTACTAGCTTTTCTGCAAGCTAACATCTCTATGACTTGGATTTTTTAAACTAAAATAAGCTATTTCATTCTCCTTTGTTTCTAGAGCACAAAAAGGACTTCTTTGTTTTTTTCCAGTTTTACTAATACTGATGAAAGTCTTTCCTTGAAATGGGCTCTATCACTTTCCATCTCATTTCTAGTTTCACAAGATAGCATCCCTTTCCATCTTTACCCACATTTCCCAACTCCTCTTCCCTTTACTTAAGAGCTCTATGTCATATTAGTTTTATGTTTTGCAATAGGGTTGCACATTTTTTCTTGTGGTAGGACTGTCATTCAATTATGCCACAATGTTAACAGAGTACAGAAATAAATTGAGAAACTGCCTATCTTAAATAAGGGAACAGAAATTCAGCAGTAGCAGAACTAGGAGAAAAAACATGTAAAGAGTTCCACCAAGTGCTCCAAAGGCCAACTGGAACAGCTCTGTTTAGTCAGGATTTAAGGTCTCCATAACACAGAACATTGCTTGGGGAACATGGAACTTCTCATTATAGAGAAATGAGAATATAAGCTTAAAAATCATGACAAGAAAACAAAAGCCTCTGTGTGCTTTTTCCCATTCTGTTTCATCTCTCGTACAGGTAATTAGTAACCCTACTGTATTTCTGAAATGGAATAGGAAGAATGATGCCTTGAAGGGAGACTGCTTAGTTCTTGGGAATTATGCAGCACCACGACACCTTGGCAAAAATAAGACTGTTGCAGCCACAAACTATGCAGAAAACGGGCCTAGAAGAGTATGACTATTATTCATCAGCCAGTACCTATGACCATGATTATTTTAAATATAATTTGGAAATGACTGCTCTACAATTAATTTCAAAAAGTCTCCCCAACTCTCTTAATGTGAAAGGATATGTACTGTGCCTAGATTTGCACTAAAATGCCTGGAATTTAAAGTGATCTAAAGCAAAACCTGTAAGCAGATCTACACGAATCCTGGCTAAAAAGAGAGGAAGAAATTCAATAGCTCTAACTCTGTAATTATTTAGTAGATCTTAACAAGATCAAATTCACTGTCTCAGATATTTCACACTTGTCAAAATTCAGCTTGCTGCAAAATCAAACTCTAACTTGGCTTTATAGCTCCACATGCACTTTAAAAACCATACAAGCAGGTTCTGTTGGCAGCTTCTGCCAAGAGAAGCAGGTCTGACCTTCCTCAGCCCCAGCGTTTTGCCCTCACTCTTCCACTACATCAACACAAGCATTTGAGTGAGGAAGTGCTAAGTCATGTAAGGAATTAATCTAAGTATAAATAACCCATCTAGATTCATCCAACATCAGTTCCTGAATCCATTTACTACATGGCTACAGAAACACTCATGCTAGCAGAAGAGATGCACCAGAACAGCACAGAGTGGGAACAAACTGATGGACAGTAAGAAGGAATAAGTGGTGTTTTTTAGCTATGATTTTGTTTAAAGTAACTGCTGGTTTATGAGCTTAAATTTCATCTTCAGTCTCTTTTTACTTCTAGTATTTATCAAATTGGTTTTAAAGTATATTAAAAACAGTGCAACCTCCTGTGCAAATAACCTCTGAAATTGATTTAAACCTCGTTTCCTTTAGTAGATAACTATCTAACATTAAATTAAGCTTATGTATTGTTTCATATTCAACACTTAAAGACTGATAACAGAACAATTTAATCTGAATCTGCTGTAATACCACCAGCACTGTCAGAGGTACTTTCCTGAAAAAGAGAGATCCAGTTTAACAAACAATACATGAGATTTTATTTAAATCAGAATACTAATTACAAGCAAAGTCAAGTAGAAAAAAAGATACTCAATGAACTAAGATTTCATTTCTTATGCCTATTTAGAAACAACACAACAATCCACATAGGCTTCTCTTTACTTCCCTAAGGTCGGACCTTCCATTACTCCAGTTCAAAGCTTTCCTCACAGAAGTCACCAATGCATCATAATTTTGAACCCCTTCCCCCCTGCTACTGCAAGACTAGATTCTATTTAAACTGCTTCCCAGTGTTGCAGGATACTCAACATCAGAAGTCAAAGGGTGGTGCAATTTAGACGTACCAAAAAGAAGCCCAACACCTAAGAGAAGACCTTAACTACCACTCCTCGACAAGACAAAATGTTACAGAGTGCTGCTCAGAATACTCCTTGCCCTCACCCCTGACCTCACACCCACCTCGATGACCCCGCGTGTTCTTCACCACCATAGGGAACTCCAGCACTTCCGCCTCATCAATCATTTTGGAAAAATTCTCATGACCACCTGGCAAAAAGAAAACCAAAAACATTATGTGCCACCAGTCTGGTGTGGCCAAATTGGGGGTGTAATTGCCACACATTCCTCCCACCCTTACACCTTAGATAATGCAGAAAAAACTATCAGTTAAGAGAAACTTGGCCATGGAGTGTTTGTGATCTGTGGGGTACTAACTCCTACTGCCTTTGAAATTGAAGACAAATTGACACAGGCCTCTTCATCAATCTCAAAAGACTTATTCTAATCTTCCAAATCTGATTCGACCATCTTGTTCCAGTTTATCCCTTTATCAACTCCTTTACCCCTTTTTCAAATGTCTAACAGGAAAACAGTACAGAGTTAATACTATAACAGTTCCATCAAAACTAACCAGGAATGCAACATGGAATACAGTGACAGGGCATAATCCAGAGAGCAGCAACAAGCCATAGGTTGTCACTCCACCTCCCGCCCTTTCCAAGGCTAAAAGTCTCCTGTATCTCATTCTCTCTATTTCCTGAAGTAGTACTTCAACCTTTTAATCTCATTTCATCTGTAAGGACCTTAGAGAGTAGCTTTTAATGGCCATTCACATGATCATGGTTGATACTTCAAGGTTATTTGAGTTCAGTTCACAGGAGGCTGATCACAGTACAAGAAATATAGAAAAGAAAGTCAGCAGAGGAAGGGATGAGATCCCTCTAACAGCATGGGCAGCAAAGTGCAGAAGTCAAGCCAAGACACTGGTCACAAAGCCAGCAGCAGCCATCACTACTCTGCCACAGATTTTAATGCATGTCATGGAATAACATGTCATTCAGCATGTCCTGCTTTACTTGGCAAAGTCAGCTCTCACTGGTAACTTGACACTTGTGGTTTAAGACAAAAAAAGGGAAAAAAAAAAAAGAAGTCATGCTTCTGTCAAATTCCAGAGGCAGGCATTAAAAGAAGTAGCAGGGAGTTATGAACAAACAGATATGTTCTGCAATTATCCCATCATTCACTGTCTCCCCTTCCCCCACAAAAAATTAAAAACTCATTCTGTTCTCAAAGAGCTAAAGCAACCACATGTATAAAGAAAGGATATGTTTCTTCTCAAATGTGTTTTCACAGTAACTGAAGGAAATAGTAATTCTTAGTAATTGATAGAAAGTCATGTTTTTGTTTATGTCAAGTTTGTTTCTCTTTTGTCAAGTTCCCATTACTAAAGCCTATTGGTGCAATCAGGCAAAGGGCAGGAAAGCACTGGTATTTCCCAGGAAGCAAAGGAAGGTTGAGAGGTATGGTCAGTTCCTTAACAGTTTCTAGTTAAAAGCAGAAATAGCATAAGGGTAGCTCAGACAAATGGTTCCTGTAATCTAGCACTCTGTCAGGAACCACAGATGCCAGAGGCAGGCACAAGAAATAGTAATTAACTGTTTTGATGGGAAACAAACCCCAAACAACTCGTTAAAAGCTGAATATGAGGGCTTGTACTCTTTCTGCCCTTTCACAAAACTAATATATTTGCAGATACTTTTATTTATATAGAGGTTTAAATTACTTTCATGTTTTACCAAAGTCTAGATCTTTGTGGCATCTTACGACATTTAGTTCCCCAAGTTCTTGTCTGTTGTTTCAGGCAACTGGGAAAGAGCTAAAAACGTTTTAGCAGTAACAGCCACAGAAGTTGCTTAGGAGCCTGAGGTACAGCTAAAGTTCTCTTCCCAAAGCATCACAAGCTAATCAACAAAGCCAAAACCAGAATCTGAGTGCCGTGACTTTAATATCCTTTTCCAGTTACTGAACACTTATTTAGATGTGAAAATAGCCTCATGCTCCTTAATTTCCATGGATTTCCAAAACTCAACTCATATCTTTTGCACTGCAAAAGCATAACCCGTGGTAGGCAACTAAACTATCCCTTTGATCCAAAACCTTACCATATGAAAAAGTGTCTGGAAGAGGCACACCATGACCAGCAAGCTCTTGAAATGTCCAGAATTTGTTGACACAGTTGAGGATGGCTTGGGGACGATTCATCAACCGACAGCCCATCTTCTCTAGGTGGCGAAGGACAGTGATATCGCTGTCACTCTGGACCCAAGGTGTTGGTACACGCACAACCACCACTTGTGGGTAAGCAGTAATGAGCTCCCCTTTCACCCGGAGACCTAAAGAAGGCAGAGAAAAACATCCCAGTGAACTACAAGGTCTTCAGGAGAAGGTAAACAGGCAAAGAAATACTGCACTATATGAGATCACAACAGAGGTACCAGACTTCAACAGTGAGCATTAAAACAGCACAACTCTCACTTGCATGCACCTTGCCAGTTGTGCTGTTTCATACATGTTACTCTTAACCCATTGATAACTAGGACTAAGCAAAGAACAGACTTTATCAAGGCACACAATCTTGGGCTCCTTCCCAGGGTAAAGGACATTTTTTTATACAGGTTGACACATAGTCCTTTCTATGGGTGTTAGCTGCAAACTACATTCACATCAGCATCAATAGCTCAGGAGGTTCCTGCCTCCCACTGCTGGTTCTTGCTTATGTGATGCAGTTCATACCTTTCCCAGTCCCAGCTGTATTGATCCCTCTGTTTGTGGTATCATGTTACACAACACATTGCCAAAGTAACAGAGATTAGATATGACCCTTAAACACAAAAAAACAGCAGTATTTTTAACATAGGTAATTTCAACAATCTGATTTCTCTTAAATAAGTACTCAGAAATAACTGTATCAGCTAACAGGGAATCACCCTGTGACATAAGACAGCCACTAGAAGGAAAGCCAGCTTTGCCACCAAGACCAATGTATTACTTGATGATGACCTATGGTTTTACAGACTAATTAACTGAAAAAGAAACACTGAAAAACAGGCTGCAGGAATAGGAATATGACAGGATTGGACAGGAAGGCATCAAGCTCAATGAAGACAGTCTGGCATCTGAGGATGGAAAAAAGACAAACAGGATTTGATATTCACTTTATCTGCCTTTTGTTCAAAGCGAAACTTTCTGACTTCAGCACAAAATACAACAGCTCACACTGCTGTCACCACCTTAAGGGTTAAAAAAGAGATAGAAAGTGAGCTGAAAAATCACAGTGCATCTGGATTTCTGTGCCTACCAAAGGCCAGCTGCAACTATTGAGATCTAGCCAAAATTAATCACCTGATTACTCTATTCCAACAATGTTACTTTACAAATACAAACTTGTATCTACTCAACCTGAAGACACGGATTTCCAGGCAATATATTTCACATCAAGATGCATTTGAATTAATTGTGTGGGAATGTTGGGGCAGGGGGAAGGGAGGGTGTTCCCCTCTCTGTACTTCCCCTTTTTCTTTTCTTCTCCAAACCAGGATAATGAAACAACCACCTAACTCCCAAACTGGAAGTAGAAATAGGCTGCCCAGACCTCAGGAAGACACAGAACCACACTACGGAAAGGCCAAAACAGAGCTGTATCCAATACAAATCCCTTTTTCCAATCCCCACTGCCATAACTGCACAGAGATGTGCAAACATAAGCAGACGGGTGCTCTGGCTGCTCACCTCATTAGCACCAAGCACTGCCGCATTGCAGCTGACACGACTCGTGTGTTTAAGCAAGAAGGCTTCAGACACACACACACACACTCCCCATTTTATAGAGGCATCTCAAGCAAGATTAAAAACAAGACACTGCTACAAACCTAAGCAGAATGTGAACACCAGAAAATGGGTTACCATCTCCTTTAGCCAGAAAAGGAGAACAGATTCAGCAAGCAAAGGATTTTTATCTTATTAGTCAGATTCCACCTTACACATGTATTTTCCCACTTAGGAGCATGCCCAATTACACCCACTTTTTCCACTGTAATTGCATGCATGTCCTCATCCACATGCAAGCTGTGCAACAACCATTTTAAAAAGGACTGCATTTTCTACAATGCCCCAGAATTGCCACCGTATCTGTGTTGTGAACCCAAACGACACAGTTTTCCAATTCATAATCTCTCAGTTTATTCTGTGGTTTTGCTTTAAAGTCACGCCACATGCTGAAGTTTTGCACCATGGAGTCTGAAAGAGAAAAACAGCAGTTTGAGGAGATGTGTATGCCTCATCTGGAATTCTCCTGAATACCTGCATTAGACTTGACTATCAGGCTGGTGTAGATTTAGACAGGCCATCATCCCCCCACCCGAAGTCTCTTTGGAAGTACAATGATGTTATCAATTAAAGAATCTGAACTTCTGTTCTAGATTCAGTCATATTCTCTGGTCTGGATACTGTTACCCTCAGAACAAAAAAAAATAAATTCACTCCCCTTACAGAAGGCAGTTTACAAACAAAAAGAAGAGCTACTCAAAGAAATGTATAATTTGAATCACTACTAGTGACATGCGCCATAAAAATTAGCTGCAGTCTCCCAGCAACACAGTGCTGAAAACAGAAGCAGCTTTATTACAGTAAAAAGGAGAGACAGATTCTGCCATTTTGGAAGGAGCATGCAAGCATGCAATTCAGCATTCCATCAGAGACCCATTAGTTAACAATCAGGTTAAACCTCATCAATGCCAAGTGGGCTGATAAAACAATATTTATTCATGTGCTGAAAACAGTAACAGAGAAAATATTAATGCATACAATTAATTTCTTTTCCAAGTAACCTATTCATGAACGCAAAGAGGAATAAAGGAAAAAAAGACATGTTACACAGATGGTACTTAAGCAGTGGTTAAGAGGTAATCAATTTTTATTTTTTTTAAATCACAGAATGTCCTAAGTTGGAAGCGACCCACGATAATCATTGAGTCCAATTCTTGTCCTTGCAGAGCACAATCCCAAGAAACACACCATGTGCCTGAGGGCATTGTCCAAATGCTTCTTCAACTCTGGCAGGCTTGGTGCTGTGACCACTTTCCTGGGCAGCCTGTTCCAGTGCCCAACCATCCTCTGGGTGAGGAACCTTTTCCTAGTATCAAACCTAAACCTCCCCTGACACAACTGCCGTTCCGTTGGGTCCTGTCACTGGTCACCAGAGAGAACAGGTCAGTGCCTGCCCCTCCACTTCCCCTTGTGAAGGAAGTCATAGACTACAATGAGGTCTCTCCTCAAGTCTCCTCTTCTAAAGGCTGAATAAACCAACTGACCACAGCTGTTCCTTGTATGGTTTCCCCTCTAGGCCCTGCACCATCTTCATAGCTCTCCTTTGGACACTTTCCAATAGCTCTATATCTCTCTTTTATTGTGGCACCAAAAACTGCACACAGCTGAGATGGATAGTCTTTTCTTTTTAGTAATAGTACCATCCTAGTCCCCAAATAGTAGCAGCAGGTTACACTCACAGCTGCCTGTGGACAATGAACTGATCTCACAAAAACACAGAAGGCTCAGATGCTCAGATCATACCAAAGTACCTTGACAAATAACAAGTTGGTCCATTTGTGGGCTTTCCCAGTGGATTCCCATGACATTGCAGACACAGCAAAGAGACAGCTATACAGTCCTTTGAAGTACCAATACTAAAACTCAGGAAAGAGATTTCACGCTTACCCAATGGTATTTACTTTCTCATCATAGAACAACAGTTTACCAGTGTCTAGGGAACAATTTCTTAGGTTATCATAAAACACTCTGATATTCTTTGGCCTTATGACGTACAACTCCTGAGTTGGAATATCACACAATAAAAACAAATGTACACACCACATATGGACAAGACCTCTTCTTTCACTCAGTACCAGCTTTCTTTGTTGCTCCTCTGCAAGACAAAACTCTGAAAAATGGAACCTGGTATGCCTTTAACATTATGCACCACCAATCACCACAGTATTCTGACAAAGTACAAAAGGAATTTTTGCAACATGAACTGTAATCACCTGGAAATGAACTTGACCAGTTACACCACAGCATGTTATAGAACTGAGTGGGTAAATGCATGATTATTCATTGCTTGGCCCAAGCAGTCCTGCTTTTCATTCCCAAAGAACAGCAGGGGAGCTTAAAATGCAAAGTAGCTGGTCTCTGCAAAAAAGGCTGATTTTGACCCAAACAGACAGAAGCTATCACATGAACCTGTGAAGACCATAGAAAATCTACAAAGCATTAAACTGTACTGAAGACAGAAGAAAGAGGCAGAAACTACTACTGCTCTTACCAGTGAGATCAGAAGATATATCTATACCCTTATAAAGTTCTTCAGGCACTAACCTCTTATGTGATAGAGCCTATTTGCATAGCAAGACATTCTGGATGACAGTTGCCTCTCAAAAACCTGATTTAGTACAAGTTTAGGGTGGATGCACATACTTTTGAAAAAACCCCACAGAATTCTGGAACTTCCCAACCCTCATTCACGCATACAGGGTTTCTTTAGTACCTTCCAACTTCCTCCTTATGACAAATTTTTCTCAGGATCACGATTTATCTATTAACAAGTCTCATTCTTAAGAGTCTTCATTTAGTGGCACACATTCCCAGCAAAATGCCTCAAAATAGAGACATACAAGCAAAACCGAGTTATCTTGACATAACAAGTTGATGCCCATTCTACAGTGAAGGTAGGAAAAGCTGACTGTGTGCTTGTTTCCATCCTACAGCAAAAACATAAGACAAAATGCTTGACCTGAAGCCTCTGCAAAGGGATTCCACACTATTCATGAATCTCACAACACAGCTGGGACAAGCTTTGTGCTCAAATACAGACTTGCAACAATATCCTGTAAAGCCTGCAAAACAAACACACTTCTGGAAGCCAATCACAACCACAGCCAGAGCACACAAATTCTTCAACTGCAGCCTCACACCTTTTACAATCCATAAGCATTGGTGCTTCATCTACCCAGTTACCCTACTTTCTTGTGCTTTAGAAATTCTAGGAAGCACTTCTGCACTGATGACATTATGGATGGATAAAAGGATCAAGACTTCAAGAAACTGTGTGTGGCTTCTGAGTATCTCAATTTACACCCAAGCAGCATTTTTAATTGCTATGCATTTTTGAAACTCATTATATTCAGTTTGCAGCCTACACAAATCCGTTCCAATCTCTACAAGAACCATTCATCAGCAGATTAGTCACCACTGCAAAGCAGTATCTCGTGTCCAGTTTGCATATTACAAACAATTGTGCTTTGAGCTGAAACAATGCAAATGAATATAGTTTCAGGAGACGGGTCTAAAATCTCAAAGATTTGCAAGGATATAAAAAATAATTTCAGAGGTTTCATAGTTCTCATCATAGCAAACATCAGGCATTTTAAACAAAAAATAAGTCTCGGTAATATTAAATAAATTTATAAAAGCATTTTCATTCTAAACTATAATTTTAGGAAACAGTCAAAATAAGCAAACTGAGTCATGAAGGCCATGAAGTACTTAGGACTCAAATTCAGATCTCTAAATATACCATGTGACCCTAAGAACAACAGCCAACTTCTTCAACAAAACAGTATCATACAAAGCTAAATGCTTGAATTAGTTAATACACAAGCAGAAGGAGAACTGGGTGGGCTCACATGTGAATAAAATTACTGATAGATACCAAGCTTCTATTCTCATACAGTGTGAATGATCAGTCTTAATTGACAGACTAAAATACATGAAAAGACTAAGGTAGCTGGTGATGTCAGAAGATATGGCCTGGCAAAGAAACCCAAAGGATACTGACATAAGAGTAATGAATAAGAAACTTCCTCAGAGAGAAATTTACGTTTACTTCTACATGTACCTTAGATAAACCTAAACTAGTAAACAGATAGAAAGAATGAAGAAGGCCAAGCTTTTCACCCTGCTTGCTACCCATGGAAGCTTATGACCTATCCTATCATGTTTCTGACCAAACAGACCAAAAATGCAGGAATGATGCACAGAGAGGGTTTGCAGAAGTTCCCTATGCAGTGCTGCTGTATCCAGCAATGTAAAACATTCTAGTCATTAAGTCATCTTCTTCCAAACTGACTTCCAAATATATATGCTTCACAGAACTTGTCTAAGAACTGTGTGACTATGAGAAATGCCCAAATGTGACAACAAAGTTAAATTAGTTCATGTAGAGCATGGATAACTATGAAAGAAATCCTCACTCTCTGGTCTCAGCTGCCACAAGCAGCCCTTTAACTTCATTAACTACCTCTGTCTTTAGTAAAAGCCCTAATAAATGCCAGCTCTCTGAAATATGTAAGTGAAACAAAGCAAGAAAAAGCATTTCAGTATTCAGAGAGACCCAGTATGTGGAACACATTTCCTAACAGCCATACGAGCATACAAATGGAATAAGCCATGGTCATCGTACATGCAGCATTACAAAAAATAAAATCTGAATCAAATTTCAAATGTACTAAACACACACTAGCTCCCATCACATTCCCAACAGAAGCTAACAGGGCCTGAGAACTTTCAGAAATACTACCCAGATTTTTCCTCTGAGATCTGTATGCTATCCTGAAAATCTCCAGCTCTCACAACTTTGTTATAAGAATTTATTCATCCACCCATCCATGGAGTTGCTAACGTTTCCCAAATGAACAGTCACTCAGCAAACAGGCTATAATGAATTCAACTTACTCAGCTGGGAAAACCAGGCAAGCCTTCTAGCACACAAACCTGTCCTCGTATTTTGAGAATATCACATTCTGCTACCTGCTTTTCCCAATCAATCAGTTGTTCTCACAAAAAAAATCACTGAATTTTTCTGCAAACCTGGAGTCACTCCTGGTCTCAAAACAGAGCATTACTATTTCTGGTTCATTTGTCCTCCCAATATCTGTCAGCCACAAGACACTGCATAATACTTGCATTACGTTTCTGAAGTGTTTAATAATTACTTAGAGTTTACTTGCAGAGAATTAAACGTGTGCCATCCTAATTGCCATGTAAAAGCAAGCTTAAAGCTAAATAGGGAGATACCCCAACCCTGACCAGCAATAACAAGATACACATTCCCTTACCAAACTCAAACATAACTAGATCTCCACAATTTTTAAAACTTGTCATATTTTGAACATACATTCTGCCAAGAGATTGGCAGTTATTTAGAAATAATTAACAAAAGTAGAATTAACATTAACAAAATACTACTCTACACCTCAAAACCTTGCTGCTATATTAATTTAATCTTATATATATCTCTTATGAAACAACAGTAAGCAATATGTAGCTCCCACAAATTGTGTGATACGTTGTTTTTATCAAACTTTTTTTAAAAAAAAATTTGTTGGAAAAATCTAAGTTCCTTGAAAGACATAGCATTTCAGAGCAGTTGGCATTTACTGGGGTTTTTGCCAAAGACAGAAGCAGTCACTGAAGCTAAATTCCTCTTCTGAGAAGTGGCTGCTTGCGGCAGCTGTATGCTAGAGAAAGTATTGCACTTTAATGCAATTTTATTTAAACCAGAACTTAACCTTTGAAAAGCAGCTCAGCACTGCAATTTTAGAGAACCATCAATTTATTAACACCAAACTGAACTTCCCCCTTTGAAGCTGCACAGGCATTTTCTCTGTATCACTTACCACCTGTCAGCCACAGTTTATTAGTCTGAACCCTAAGTTATCACAAATTCTCCAAAGTTTCACTGCCATGTAAAAGCCTCTTTGATATCTAGAATTACCAAGCTATTTTTTCCTCTAGTGTCCACAGAAACATACTCCTGTAACAGTTATGTGCTGCGTGTTTTTAAGGTCACATTCTCTCCCTTTCTATCCTACTCAGTAGTCTGTGAAACCAAATTAACAAGTGCTGGCATTCAACCCTATGTGTTTAATATGATCTCAACATCCTTCTCCACA
Source organism: Acanthisitta chloris (assembly GCF_000695815.1). Lineage (NCBI taxonomy): Eukaryota > Metazoa > Chordata > Aves > Passeriformes > Acanthisittidae > Acanthisitta > Acanthisitta chloris. Next base: position 23,925 of record NW_008657819.1, on the reverse strand, counting down.
CAAACATAACCAAAAATTGATTTTCTCACCAAGGTACACTTCCACAGCTTAGCAGTTCAAGTGCCCAACCACTCTCTGGGTGAAGAACCTGTATCTAATATCTAACCTAAACCTCTCCTGGCACAACTTCAGGCCATTCCCTCGGGTCCTGTCACTGGCTGCCACAGAGATGATGAGAGGGAGAACAACACTGCTGTTTTTGAGGAACAGAGAGGCATTAAACCAACATAAGCAAAAAAGTTAAACTTTCTTGTGAGTGAGGTTTCACAAGACAGCTGAGAGGACAAATCTATCACCAAAACCAAAGGAGGCACTGTGCCCTGTTCTGACCACACAGTTCCACTCTCCTCTGCTCCACTTCTGGCACTTGGTGAGTTGGGTCACACAGTTATATTTGCAGAGCACCATACCGGTCTTTTCTGTGCTCACTTACTTACTTGAGACATTTGTGAGGCAAGACCTCAGCAAACCAGAACCCATAATGTAAGCGCCAAGGGTAGCTATGCACAGACAATTATGAAAACTTTAGAAAGAGACTCAAAAGCATTTATTATCTTTTATTTTCTTTTACCAATTAGCTTCTTCTCTAAAAGAAAGGTGAAAATTCTTTGCCAGAAGAAAACTACAAATGCAAAACACAAAAGTGTAACAAGGGAAAAGCAACATTGAAGAAACTCTATATGAAAAGAAGCTCTCAAGAGGAATGTAAAAGAGGTTCTAACACAGCACTTCTACTGTTTGCTTTATCAACTTTTTGTGTTCTTCTCAGTGATCAATGATGTACAAGGCTGAAAAGTAATTCCTGATTTTAAGCCCAGAAGTTTGTTGGGAGAAAGGGTTTGGGCCATTCCTTTTATATTTATTAAAACTATGCATTTATTAAAACAAGGAATGCCTTTTTGAGGCATAATTACAATTCCCAAGGTTGACAGGTAACACCAACTGCTAACAGTAGTATTCACAATCAAGGAGAGCTTGGATGTCAGCAGCAACAAGACTGTTCAGTGCTAACATACTGACTTCACAGACCATGAGAGCAGAAATGCTATGCCATAGCTTTAGTAACCTCACCTGCTCAAAACCAGCATACGTCTGATGACCTGAGGGGCACAATGTTAATGCAGTTTCTCCAGAAACGTCTAAAACATGCTGTAAGGTGTTGGTCTTCCCTAAAGATAACATGGAAACCTTTCTATGTAGGCAGGCCTCATAGAACATAGATAAGACTCTGGAAAACAAAACTGTCCAAATAAAAGACACGGTTTATATTCAATCTGCTTCGACTGTGTGCCACAGCAAAAAGAAGTCATCCCATCTCCTGTAGGCCCATACGTCCAATTCCCACCGTGTATCAAACCTAGCAGTGATCATACAACACACAGGGAGCCAGGTCAGCTTGCTGCTCTGAGAGTATGGAAAACAAAAAGGAAAAACCAAAGGAAAAAGAGAAAATGAAAACCAGTAATTATTTTTGCATTTGATGATTAGCTGATTCAGCTCTCCAAATAGTCACGGAATCATTACACTGCAAGGGAACCAATACGAATGCTTAATGCATAAGGGGACAGCTGGACCATCTCCTTCAGCAATGTCTGCATTTATGTCAGGAGGTATTGTATTATGTGCTTCACAGAATACTATAGTTACAGAGTATTAAGACCTTTTGCACTGTCACTCCAAGAAAGTGCTTCCACTACTTACACCCAATCTCCTCATACCGCTCCTTCTTTTATTCTAGCAACCACGTTCATGTGGCTGTAAAGTGAATCAGATGAGACAACTATTCTGAATTAATACCAAACCAGCATTGCTTCTTTCTTCTTCTTTCTTTTTTAGCCCAGAGCAATTTCTAAGTTTGGTGTGTTATACAGCCATATAAAAAAATGTTTGAGCCAAGTGTGGAACCAACGTGACAATTGAGCAGACACCTGTCTATATATACTGAGAATACACATAATGCTGAGCCAGATATTACTGAACATGATTTGTCAGAAGCAATAGCAGAAAGCAGCAAGAATGGTCAGGAATGCAGCCCCATAATAAATGATTTATTTAATTTATTTATTTACAGGGTTTACTACTTCCTTTAGCTTTTGCATTATGGTTTTTAAATAAGACAATCACTTTAGAAAGATATTCAGATATCTTTCAGGGATCATCAATGTAAAATTAATACAATATCCCAGCAAAAGCACTGTGTGAACCAAAGATGTGTTGCTGCCCTTCATGTCTTGTAGTGAAAAACCCTTAACACACACCAAAATCTGGACAACTTTAAAATTTCAAAGTTAAATGTTTGTGATAGAAGCTTCGTACACAATTGCAATGGTCTTCGAAACTCAATGCTTTAGCAGTCTATGACTACTCTGAAAACACAGATTAGCACTCCCAAACAAAAAGTCAATATTGTATTTATATGTTGAAGGCAGCATGAACCAGGTCTAACAAAAAAGTAGAGACGAGAAAGAAAGGGAACGTTATCTAAAAAACGGAAAGCTTAATATGTAATGAAGAACTGAAACTTAGAGAATGGTTAATTGAGACCTGAATTACAAGCTGTTCTCTTCCCCCCTATTTACCTCTCTTGCTGTATGACCCACTTCGGCTGACAAAAGCAGTAGGGTCCTAACCCACACAAACACCTGTGAGTTAGAGACTCAGAACTCATCAGAGCGAAGATGAAGTGAACACAGGAAACAAAACAGGAGAAAAATGCTCTGTCATCAAAAAAAGGTATTCCTATACCTACCTCCCTACTGCCTGCACTTAAGAAACAGCTTTGGCACTCAGTACTTGCACCACAGTCCACCTCAACAAATCTGAATGCCAGAAAATTAACAGGTGAAAACAGGTGTGGTTTGGTTTTTAGTGAACTTAATTAGTTTGTGATTAAAAGATGAGCGGAAGTGCCAGCACAAGGAAGAAACAACGGTATAACTGGGAACAGGGGTGACAGAGGGAAACAAGGGCTCCCCATTTTGGAAGCCAGGGGCTGTAAATTCAGCAAGGCCTTATGATGAAACCTCTGCCTAAACCCAGTGCTCATCACAGACCACATATCAAAAACAGACATCATGATCTAGTTTATATGTGCCTGTAGGTGAGACCTCTTGTATCTCATTGGAATTTTTATATAATGGTTCCTACCAGGAGATCTCATTTCATTCTTGAGTCTGTTACAGTGTTTTAAAAGTCTAAAGCATCCTCAACTGACAGAACACCCACTTCTGGCAGGTATCTGTCCCACTATATCAACTATCCAGAGCCACCAACATTAAGAGCCTTAGAACTAACAAATTCTGGAATCCCCCTCACACTCGAACACAGGAAGTCAAACATTAAACAATCCCATCCTAAAATACAAGCCTTCAATGTTATAGAAGTAAAATCATAAAATCATTAAGGCTGGAAAACCCTTCTAAGATTGTCAAGTCCAACCATTAACCTAACACTGCTAAATGTATGTAAACTAACCTTACTGTAAACTCACTCCACTCTGAACAGTCTTTTCCATGTTTAAAATGAGCAATTTCTGTACATTTTAAATAGCAGGTGAAGAGCAAAGTTAAGGACATACCTGAAAAAAATGGATAATTGGAAGGGTTTTTCCAAAAGCAGAAAGAAATCCCACGGAAGATTTCAAGCAACCCAGAATGGCAGAGGATTGTCCTCCCATCTGAGATGAATCTAAATTTTTTCCTGCAATGCCAAAAATCTATTAAATACCTACAAAATGCGTAACTTAATGCACCTCATCTCTGTGCTACCAAACAATACCTTCTTTCATCTCAGTAAATTGGTCTTTTGCAAACTGCTGGGTGGAGAAGTACCCCACGTGAGTTTTCAAGCTGTAATGAAGATATGTATCCTCTGTACCTGTCTCCCATAAGAGAAAAGACATCTAGAAGCACTTTCTACATTGTCAGAAACTTCTAATAAATTATATCCAACTATCTGTGCTTTCCAATTTTTCCTAAACGTGTTTAAATGAGTCTGAATTCTGGGAAACAGAAAGATCCTCTCAGCTTACTTTTTTGACCTATCATTGCAGTCTAAGGCCTTTCTAGGCAAAATTGCATTAAAATGATTAATTGGAGGCACTTATTTTGGAGACAAATGTGCCCTTCTTAAAGGAAGGAATTTAACTGTGGTATTTCAGGAAATCTTTGGGTTAAAACTGACTCCAAAGCTTGCAGAGATAATATCAACTCCTGTAAACAGGGAGAGTCTGTATATTTGGGGGGGGGGGGGGATTTTGTATCAGAGAAAAACTTTCTTGACCCAGATACACAGTATACAACACCAGTTTCAGGTGTCATCATGAGTATATGAATCATCATATTCCCACACCAACACCCTCAACCCTCCAAAAAAATTGTTCAAGACCAAAAGATATTACCTAAAATTTCTTGTCTGTTTTGACAGACATTAACATAAAGCCATGCACAAAGCAAAGCTACTAAAGGGAGAACTCAATTTTTCCCACACTTCTGTAAGCTCACTCACTGAGCTTGTTTCCTCTTCCCAGCTATAGAGGGTTAAAACTATGCTGTAGTAGCTGTACATATGCTCCATGCCCATACTGTAATGAAAATACAGATATAACACCACAGTATTATTTCTCACCTGATCTGGATGCAGAAGTTTCCACCTAGTGCCAAAAAGATGTCAGCTAATTAAGACAGTTAGCATGCTGCCTAATTAATATACTCCAAACAATCTGTAACTCTTCTTAAAATGCTCCTCAGATTTACACAGTCCTTCCAACCAGTCCAGTCAAACAAAAAACCCATGCAGTGTACTATTGTACTCACAGATAGCAGCCTAAAGCAAGCAGAAGGGACAATCTCACTGTCAGTTTGTTTTGACCTTTGAAGGCAACACATTCAAGACCTTAGCTATTTTACCACTAATCTCTAGATCGTAAGGATAGTTCTGAGTTTACCAATCCCTTCAAATCAGTAAGTATCTTTATAAGCATATACTCTGCACTACAAGCTCTAAAGCTCTCTTGTCTTCTGAAATTATCATCTGCCCAATTTACAAAGAACCAAAAAGCACTGAGGGGCTACTGGTCTCGTCACAAGTCAATGGCAGAAAAGAGAAACAAAAGCTTTTTTACCATCTTCAGGTATGACAAGTCTCCTTGGTTCTTTTATCTCACTCCTCTACAGATTCCTCAAATAATCTCCTGTAAATATCTGCAGAATACATTTTTATTCAAGTTCTTCAACTTTACTGCAACATAATCATGGAAATTTCATTACCAAATGCCACTCTTGATCTGTTCTTAGTAATTTACATTCACTCCTAGACTCTGCCTCTTACAGTTTAAAAAGATTAAAAAGTCCTTAAGGAAAAGGTTTAACAGCATGCTAGGCATCTTGGAATACCCAAGAAAGGGAAAGAAATGAGCACCTCCTTAGAAATTCCTGTGTTGGACAAAACATTCACATAAGGTTGTGGTTCTAAGACAACTTAAGTCACTGTTGCTGCCAACAGTTTTACTCTGCAGCTCCATGCAATCTTATAGTGGCATGTAGTACCACCCACTCCCTATTACTCATACTACTGCTCACCAGACTCATTGGTGAGCTTCCTACACCAGCAGGAAACTCTTCTGCTCTTCTGTGGAATTGGATTTTTGCAGATATTGCAAGCTGAACCAGCTCACTGTATGATCTGATCAATCCAGGTGTCTACTGCAACAGAGAAGCCTGGATCACAACAGTGACAGCAAGGATGTGAACAACTTAAATTGCAAAGATAGAGCTGCTTTGAGGCTGTACAATTGCCTAGTGAGGTGGGGTTTTTCCATCTTACATTTACAATTCTGTGGTCACTATGCTTCCCCAGTTTCCAACTTTGTGAAAACCAGCCCGTTGGACTGATTTCTTTCTCTAAGTCCTGTATTATCTGCATAGGTCAGGAGAACAATCTCCATTGGCTTCCACTCTTCCAGCTTAAGAAAAATTTGCAGCAAAACTGCTATAAAGGCCCAGCTGCCAGACTTGTTTGAGCATAACAAACAATTACAAGCATTAAGACATGCAGTTTACATGTACAGCATCCCTTTTGCTTGCAACCACAAGCCTTATTCACCTAAAAGCGTCCACAAAGGGCATGCACTTTCAGAATCCTGCCTCACCTTTAGTCCCAAGCATGTAAGGAGGGGTGCACAAAGAACCATTTCAGTCTTAGGCCACAATGATCCTGGGAAGATTGACAGAAAAAACAAAAGGAAGCAGGATATGAACATGCACATCTCAAAAATTTCCAGTCATTACTAAGTTACTTCTCTCTACCTTTCTACCTGCACTTGCACCATGACTCCAAACCATAATCTCTCCTCCCTGGCAGCTGAATAGTCTGCATGCCTGAGGTACTTTGGTGAATGGATAAAGGCTCTTTCAGGAGGACAGGCTGTCAAAATGAGAAGGGTTTGTGCTTCACACAAAGGAGCGGATCACATGCATGCAGATTTGCTTTGGAGTGCACAGAGCTAGTCAAGAGACCAGCAACAGATAACTGTGTCAGCACACTGTGTGACCATATATTTGGATATTTTTTCCCCCTCCATGAGGGTGGTGACAGATTGCCCCAAGAGGCTGTAGAGGCTTCAGCCTTGGAGACATTAAAAACCTGACTGGATATGCCCCAAGCAATGTGATCTAACTTCAGAGCTGGCTCCAGCTTTCAGGTTGGCTGCTTTGAGTAGAAGGTTGGTCCAGGTGACTTTTAAAGGTCCCTTTGAAACTCAATTATCCTATGATTCTCTGGGGCATTCTCCTGTGGCATGCCAGGCCTCTTATGTTACTTACTGCTAATGCCCAGCCGCAACAGTAGCAAGCCTGCTCCACAATGCACTATTTCACAGCTCAAACCAGATTTGTGGGTTCACTGGGAATGTCCTTTCTTTCTCTTGCATAATCAGGTTCATGTGACAAGTTCTTACAGTCATTTAAAAATAAAACTCAAGTTCTTCATGCTGAAAGTGGAAAGTGCTTCTCTAGGTTTGACAGTTTGGGGGTGGGGGGAGAAACACCCACAGCCTGATTCCCTGACCACAATGAACTTGGAATGACACTGAAGAAGAAATTCACTATATGGTAAAGGCAACCCCTGTCTGGAAAGCAAAGAAATGAAGCGGGGAAAGAAGTTGTGAAGCTTTTATTGTTAAACTATAAATAAACAACTGCAAACAGGCCTTGGTCACTGTCACTTCATTTTCCTGGTGGAAGCAGTCAGCCAACAACATAGCCCTTTGCAGAAAGGCATGGATGCAGGAAGTTGTCAGGGAAACAAAGAATAGTCCCCTTTAGGTCCTGAGTTGACTTTGAACACAGTTTTGTGAAATAAAAGCTACTCCAAACCTTTAAAGGATTATTAAGGTACACCTACCAAAACTCTGCCTCACTGGAAATAAGCAGAGATGACTACAATCCAGACAAAGTCTACAGGATACTTATGAATGTCATCTGAGTCATGGAAACGAGGAAACATAGTAACAGTAGCAGAAGAACTTGATATGGCCTCTTTTGTTATTAACAAAATCCTTCATTGAGAAGAAAAAGGCAAGATACAGGAAGGAAAGCTGCCCCACAATATCAAGAGGTAAGATTTGGATGGCTCTGCTTTCTAGAACAGTGAGCTAGCAACAGCGTGGTTGGTGCAGGAAATGATGAAACTCCTAAAAAAGTAATTTCAAGATCCTAACAACTAACTGCCTCTGCCAAGGCAGGCTCAGCCAGGCTCACTAGTACTCTCTGCCTGACTCACATGAAGAAAAATTTCAACTCCATGCACAGCATCCTGCCTGGCCACAGAATTAAGAATGCAGCTTGCCCTGTCTGTTCCTCATCCAGGAACAGAAGGTTCAATACTTCATGTAGATATCTAAAGGTAATATATTTTTATAATATAAATGAAGATGTCCTTAGCCACACAAAATAGCCTGCAAGGCACCTCATAAAATACTGAATATAAACACTGAAAGCAACGCTGTGGAAAGAACCCAAACTGAATTCCATTAATGGAATACGCCAATTTCCAAAGTAGCTGAGAAGTACAGTGACAATGGGGACATGCCAATTTAAATATTCATCAAGCAAGTATGAGGGAGAACAAGGTACAAGAGCAACACCTCCAGGTATTTAGACAGGCAAAACAATTCCTCGGTCTCACTGACAGGATACATATCATCTTGAATGTAAATTTATCCATGGACTGGTACTCAGTCCCAGGACAGAGTACTGGGCTACCCAAGTAAACTTTTTTTTTCCCTACATTTCTATTTTTCAAAGCCTGGCTAGTAAATGGTGTTGATATATCCAGCACAGTTCCTATGTGACTGTACATGCTTTATTTACAAAGAACGTATGCATTCAATATTACATTAAAAACCTACATTAAGAGAAAACTACTATAGCCACAAAGTCAACCACATAAAGGTTAGAAAAAGCCACAACTAAGGGTATGTCTGCAGCACTGGTCTACTACCCTAGCCACATACTGTCTTCAATTACACGAACAAACATTATTTTTCCCCACAGCAGATACCTAATGTGCACAGGAGGTACAGCACACATTTACCAAGCAGCTACTCAGCACTGTATTTTCTTTTACATTGTTCAGTGTGTAGTCCATGGATTGGTATGCTGAAATCATTGCTTAAAACACACCATTATTAATTTCTTGAATTTTATTTATTGTGCTTATAGCAGTAACATCTAAGTCCTTTACAATCTTCATCTATTTTGTCAACACCACTGGAAATCAGTGAGTGTTCTACTGATTTCCCACATGGGGAAGGGAAAAGGAGAGATAAGTGTTACAGAAGGAAGTATAGATGCCACATTTAGGAGAGCATGATTTCTCAGTTGCTGATGCTGCTCCAATTGATTTTATTTGTGGATGCAAGCATTCAGCACTTGCACAAAGCTGATCCTAGAATCCAAAGTTTGGGCGCCCAGAAAATGCAAAAACATGCAATTAAAGGCAATTTCTGAGGAGTTCAATTTAAATCACCAGACTAACACTTTTTCTCTAGCAATATTCTGCTTCAATCATCACAAATTCTTGCAACCACAAAGAAGGCACCCTGCAAATTGTCCTTTCCTTCACTGTGTTGCAAGTTACATTTCCAGAGCAGAACACCCTGTACTTTAAGGAGGCTGATGAAAAAATAGCAAGTGATTAGGTAATTAAAATTTAGCATCTAAAAACAAATACACAGCAAAGGAGTCAAAAACACCTATTTGATTTTGCCAATTTCTAATTTTTGGGCATGTGCTGTTGCTACTCATAACAGTATTTTATCCTTACATTTGCAAACAGTCAAAAGCAAACTTCATCACTTAGCATCCAAGTAACAATGCATGACACTGGTGGAACAGCCTGTGAGGGTTAGATCAGCTGCATCTCCCACACAGGCTCTGACACTTGGGCGCACAGCTAAGTGCCAGCAGCACCGAGTCAGCAGCGTCCACATGGACCAGCACTTGAAATGAATGGGCTCCACCATCAAGTATCTGTGCAACACAACTGGCAGAGGAATGTTTCTCTGCAGGAGGGAAAAGCTCTGGAAGCTCTGATCCCACTCCAGGCACTGGAAGTCAGCAATTACTGCAAGCACCTTTCTTTGCCCCAAATTCTCACTCCCCACATCCCCCTAGATATAACACCTGTGCTTCCACTGCCTTTCTGTCCCACCTGCATTCTGTTCTCCTTATATTTCCAGTTTAATTCCAAACTACAGATTTTACTTACTGCCATGTGGTTTCTTTGCCTATGACTCTTGACTACCACTCTAACCACTCAATTGCCTGCCTTGCCTTCAAACTTGTCTTCCACCTGAGGCTACTTGCTTGCAACTCGTCCCAAGGAAGTTTCTATACACAGTCCATGCTCCCACTGCTTTCCAGCTCCAATTTCTTTCTTGAGGGAAATAATTTCTTACCAAGCAGAGTTTCACTGCAATCACTTCCTGTTACCATTTCTCGTTCCAGCATGTTTGCCAAGTACACTGCCTTCACACCAGATTTTTCTCCACTGGCACTCCAGTCCCTAATCCCAAACCAATTTCACTCATTTTATCCCTGCAATATTTGAATGTAATGATTTACTCCATTTGGGTCTGTATCACTGAGAGGAGGTATAACCAACACAAAAGAGCTCCATTTCAAACTGTGTGCTCAGACCAAACTGTATCTTCCATTCACAGCAGACAAGGCCACAACACCAGAAGTCCTTTTTTTGCATAATACAGGGCTATGCTTCAAATGTCTTAGCTGTGAAGCTTAAACAAGCCTCTAAGATGTTTTACAGATTATTCTGAAATGGTAATAATTTGGGACAAATTTATGTCTACTTTCACTAGAAAAAGCCACTTCAGCCAAATTGAGTTCCTGTTCCAAGCTAGTCCTTACAGATTCAGGGAAAACCAGAAAACCATACTCTTTATTCCTTGAAGTGCCCTCCTTCCACTGAATGACTTGGCAAAAAGTTTCCAAAACTCTCTCAAAACGACACTTGAGACTTAAGGGGCAGATGTATATTACTGGGGAAGAACAAATTCTAAACAACAAAAATCTGTTTTGTAATGGAAAGGTTTGGCCCATCATGATGTTAAGATGAGTGATATGAGAGCCATCTGCAAAGTCAAAAAAACCCTTGTAAGATGTTTCATCAGGTAAGTATGTCGCTTAAGAACAGAATCAGTACTAAAACCCAAAATTTCCTTGTCCAAACTAGGCAAAGTAGCAGTTTTGTACCAGTGTCACCTGCCTGGCCAACATCAGTGGCCTGACGAAGCCATGTTTTTGCTCTGTTTCAGGCGTAAGATGAAAAGCAATATGCTCTTCTCATGGGAAAGCAGGGAAGAAGACATTACAGGTTAAGACATGACATCCATTTACTGCCTTGAGTGTCTCAAATTCCACTTTTAAATAAACCCTAACTTTAACAGGAAGCAAACACAATGTCAGGACATCAGCAATTTCAGAAGTCAGGTCACCCAATTCAGATGTCAAAGCATGAAATAAGCACATTAGGCCAAAAACACCGGCCTTAGTACCTAAAAGAAAACATCTAGCAATCTAGCCGTGGACATAAATCAAAGTCTTCTACTTACTGTGGTACCTTAGACAAATCTCTTAACTCTCCTATATATTGTTTCTGCATTGCTGACTTGACAAACCACTGCACTCACACTGAGGATTTAATCTGTGTTTTCAAAAAGTCCTAAAATGTTCACATTAATAGTAGTTGGGAACTACTGAGTAAATTATACAACTGAAAAAAATCTGTGATCTCAACTGGCAAAAACTATCTACTACTGGTCAGACTCTTCTGTACTGAAACAGCATGTACATTTATGATCTATCATGATATATGATACAGTTACTTTGTAAAATAGTTTGAACAAATGGTCTCAACATAGCAAAAATAAACTAACAAAACCACTAAAGTTCATGATTCCCTTGACTGCTAAATTTAATTTCATTCTGATATATTTAAGCAATGTTTCTGCCAAAAATTACATCCTCAAATGACTCTCAACTGAGCGGCCTAGGCAGCCTCAAGAGCTAATTGAAAAATTAAGTTAGTAACTTTTATTGGGGGTGAGGAAAGCAACAGAATCAACTCATTAATTCAAGACCTTCTACAGTACTATTTGGAGCATAACAAGAAGCTTGGAAGAAGTAGCTTGACATTTCACACTAGGCTCACAAAGGGATTTTGGCACTTTTCACAGTAAGCATTCGGTGGTGGTGGAGATACTATTTTACCTCATCATTCAAGGACAGTTACTTGGATATGGAACCCAAATACTGACACAGGCTACATACTCTTCCTAAGCTGGTCTCTCTCTGTTCATATCAATCTGTTTGTGTTATATAAAACAAATATCTACCAGATCATAGATTAAAATATTACATCTCTAAGGTCAGGGCATGAACCTGGGAAGAAATACACTGATATTCCATTATTACCTCCATCAAAGACAGATGTTAGACAAGTCTCCTACACCCAGGCAAATGTCCCAAACTCCACATTCTATATATTGCCAGTTCTTCTGTCCATGTGATGGATTACTGAACTCTTGAGAAGGCTCAGCAGAGATGGGCAAGTGTGATGTGCCCCTGAAGCTCTCGGAAAATATGGGAAGTGACTGACCACATCTGTGGCAAAGAAAGTTAACCTCATCCTATGACAAGATGGTTAGAGGGATGGAGCACCTCTCCTATGACGAAAGACTAAGAGAACTGGGATTGTGCAGCCTGGAGAAGGCTTTGGCATGACCTAATTGCAGCCTTCCAGTACGTAAAGGAAGCCTGTAAGACAGAGAGTGACCATTTACAAGAGCATGTAAATTCCAGGGGGAATGGCTTCAAACTGACAGAGAGCAGGTTTAGATTAGGTATTAGGAAGAATTTCTTTACTGAGAAGGTGGTGAGGCACTAGAACAAATTTCCCAGAGAAGTTGAGGCTGCCCCAACCCTGGAATTGTTCAAGGCTAGTGATACCTAGAAGTAGACTGAAAGCAGGAATTGAACAGTTACAGCTGAAAGCATAAAGAATAGCTTTACTAATAGCAGTATTTCAGCTTAATTAGCAAAATAACAAGGATTTCATAGTACAGACAAGAAGCTTCACTAATGGTATTGTTTTGGCTTGGTTGGGAAAACGATGCACCTTAGACCTCTACTTAAGACAGCAGAACTAGACTCAAACCTTGGCAGTAGGAGGAAAACTAAGACCACATAAGGTGTGCAATGAAGAAACAAAATGTTCAAGATAGAGGCAAGGTGCAAGGCATGCAAAACTGTACAAAGGGGTAAATGGCTGCATAATAAGGGTGTCCAAAGGGTACTGAGGAAGAGGAGGTGTTTCATCTTCACGACCACCGAACGACCACCAGAACTATGGGACTGATGCCAAGAGGGAGGAGATGGAGGAGGAGTATATGATAATGATTTCTGAGAACTAATTATAATAATAACCACCTATTCCTGGAAATAATGAATACGTATGAGTATTTAATGTATATAAATTGTGAAGTTTTTGTCCCTGGTTGCACAAGTTTGGTGGAATGATCCCCCTTGTGCTGAATAAACAAATACCTGCCACTCAGAGATACAAGTCTGTGAGTAGGTCTTCTCCAGCCTTTTCCCTAGGTTGAACAAGGCTCTTCATAACCTGGTCTAGAGAAAGATGTCTTTGTCCATGGCAGGGCGATTGGAACTAGATAATGATTAAGGTCCCTTCCAACCCACACCATTCCATGATTCTATGACCGAAGATACCAAATGGTGGCTTTGAAGATAAAGATTTTTAACAGTTAGGGGGACTGGCCGACACTCACTTGAGTGTATCAACTGCTTGTGTAAATGTTTGTACAGGAGAGCAGAAGGGCGTGAACATCTTTCTGAGATAACCAGACTAGCATGGGAGGAATGTACCCAGGGCTCAGCCCAACCTGGAGTACAAAAACTTAACAACTACCCAAAAGAGCTTTGAAGACAGCAATGGGCTTGAGTTGGCTTAAACTCCTCACACCTTCCCAGTGACTGGGAATGCCCAGCATTGTGCTGGTGAGCATATCAGAGGGACCTGTAATGAGAATCACATCTGCACTGTGCTCCAACAGCTCTGTCTATGCACTTATTTTTAGTCCTAAACTACTTGTCAAACAATAAATAGATTGATATTCTGAACAACCGAAGAGAAAGCCTACACAACTTTTTACAAACAACTTCCTCTTCTGTCCTTGTGAAAATTTAAATGAAAAGGAAACCATCCCCCTCAAAGTTCCACAGCATTGTACCAACACAACTAGGCAGCCGGCAAGATACCTAGAGGATACTTTCAAATCAAGTTCTTAGAACTCATGGGAAATATTTATTGATCTTCTGACTGCTGTGTTTCCTTACCAGATCTAATTATTCTTTAGACAGAAACAGCAAAGGATTTGATAGCATGGATTTTGAGCATATTATTTCATAGATGTTACATTACAACTAATAGTGTGAACAAAATCATCTATTCTGCTAACTCTTGCCAGTGCTGTCCAACCCCCTTCTCAGCTAAAAAAAAAAAATCAAGAACATTGGTGTATTTAGTCTTTTCACCTCACACCTTGACATAATGGATCAAATCACTAGTCTGTCGCTTCCAATATCTGTTCTTTCATGTTTTACTCACAGATGTGTCAAGGTGAATAACAAGCACAGCAAGACAGTCCCCAGTTCAATACTTGCCCTATATGGAAGTACAGAGCAATAAAACATTTCTGTATGTTTTGTATTAGTTAATGCAGTTAAACAAGCAATTAGTGTAATTCTAGCAGCATTTCTCTGACAACATAAGCAGAACACCTTTGCTCTCAGGTATTCTGCTCATGTTGTCAGAGCACATATGACACACTCTGCTTTTCCAGATTTGCTTAAACTTTTGACAATTGCAAGGGCATTTTAAAACTCTGTATCACACTTCAAACAGACTAGACCTTTAAACAGATACAGAAATCATGTGAGCTCTCCCATTCAAAGAATTATTAGGAGACCATCACAGATTTTTGTGACATTGTAAATGTTAATTACTTACGATATAAGGAAACGAAAAATAAGTTATAGTTTCAGTAGTGGCATTCCTTTTTTTATTGTTGTTCTCATCTTCACTCCACTCTGTCCATGCAGCAAAGGGCAGATTTAAAAGAAAATTTTAATTCTTGAAACCGTTATTTAACCATATCTTAAAGACAAGAGTTTCTAAAAATAGGAAAATAAAGGGACTTGTCCATGGACACTGGTACTCCCAGAAGTCCCTATCAATTTAAACACAGGTCTGCACACCAAAAGGCCCATCTCAGTACTGATCTTCATGTTCAACAGTACCAGTCTCCCCCATATTCAGTCACTGAGAATCAATCAATGGTCAATCATTCACAAACGGACAACCACTAGACCTGGAGAAAAGGCAGCGAAAGCCAAAGCTACTGTCATTGTTTAAACAACAGGTAATAGAGTACTTCTCTGATCATAAATCTAGTAAAGCAAGTATAGCTGTCAGTTTCTTAAGATTTTCACATCAATACCTGTGATATCTCCTAATCTCTCACACCCCAACACACACACTTTGCCTTTCTGATTTAAGTGCTGCAGAACACTACTGTGTGTGCAGTCACATTGTTATTTAACTCAGAGGACTGATGCAGCATTAAAAAGCACCTGACACCAAGAAGAAGCTGGTTTAAAACAACACTAATATGCAGACCTGGTTCACACTGCAACTGCTCAGACAAATGTACCAGCAAAACTTACTCAGGTGACAACACTGGAACAGGGATTGCTGGAAAAGTGACACAGCCAGTTTAAGACTGTTTTGTGAAACACTTGGCTAATTTTCATTTCTTGACCAGGATGTATGGAAACACTTCTTTCATCCTGCTTTTGTCTTTTTTTACATTGTTTATCATCCAGATGGCCATTCCTGAGAATTTCTACAATTAAAAATCTGGCAATGCTCTCTGACATTTTCAGATATGATGACATGCATGTATGTTCAAGATGATGTCCCCTACAAGTCTGATCTTCCTTGCTGGTTGTTCTAGAACACATGCAAATGAAAAACTTCAGACCATAACACAGCCCACTGAAACAAATATCATAAAATATTTTCATGCAGAAACATTCCTACCTCTCCACCTTGCAAAGGCATCTTTGGACTGAGCCCACAGTTACCACATATGAAGAAAGAGAACAATTTTGAGAAAATCAAATTAATTGTTATCCTTCAGTATTTAGCATCCATTTGAGCTAACAGACAATCATTCACGTAACAATAGAAACCCTTCATAGGAAGGAAGAAAACTGCAACAAGACCCAGGGTGATTACTCTAGAGTGTAAGTCCTTTCTTCCTATATGCATCATTGTTTATGGTGTCACAGTTCTGAAAGAAAACAATTCTCCTTAAAACATGCAGCAGCTGTTTGAAATGCACTGTTATTAAAACATGTTTCTGCAATAATAAAGCAAATGTTTGAATCAATGTTTTCTCTACTAGAGATGTGTTTGTCTCGGGTACCTAATGCTGGGGTGGTTACATAGTGGGTCACACCCACCTCCACACACAGCTACCATTCTAGAATCCCCTCTCCTGTAGTCCATAACTGTCTACTAGCAATGCTTATGGCTCCATAAGCTTTAACATCAGTCAGACTGGCAAGTGATCAATTTCCACAGCAAAAGAACATCAGAAATAGTTTCAAGTGATTCTGAGCCCAGCACTCTCTCCAACACCAAATTCACTTCATGCCTAACCACTCCTTAGCACACAATGCAGATTTTTCTCCAGCTCACCCGAGCTACAAACCAATTTCCCAACTCTGCAGAGGAAGCAATGGCTGCTCTGGCTGTGGTTAGTAGCAGGAAACAGGCCAACTCTGCAGTGCTCAAGAAGGCATCTTGCCAAGGTCTCTTGCCTCTGCTCCATCACTCCCAAAGCCATTGCTGCACGCCACAGGGAAAGCTCTTACAGAAAGGTGCACTGCTGGACTAATAAATGCCAGGGGCCTACTAA
Source organism: Acanthisitta chloris (assembly GCF_000695815.1). Lineage (NCBI taxonomy): Eukaryota > Metazoa > Chordata > Aves > Passeriformes > Acanthisittidae > Acanthisitta > Acanthisitta chloris. The sequence goes on along the minus strand of NW_008657819.1, from coordinate 7,343 downwards.
AACAGTCGGCAGCAAGAGGAGGAGATTAAATCCCCTATTGTGTGGCAGAAGACAGCCTATAGATGACTTCAAGATAACTCAAAAATACTAAGAGTTTTGATTATTTTGATGTAGCATTTCATATATGTAAAAGCCCTCTCTTATCATGTATCTAGCTGATCCATAAATGCTTTCTTCCATTACACTGAAAGCACAGGAATTTGTTATCCAACACTACCTTTTTCCTCAGCTTTCTATACTTCACAGACATCTTTCAACTACCCTGATTCCTCCATGTTTATGTCCAATGCTATCTAAACCAGTGTGAGGAAAAAAATCAAAGATCACAACTATTTATTACTATTTCAGACTAAATAAGAAATGAAAGACAGATCACATGAAATGAAATCGTATTTTGCAAGATTGAAGACTTAAACAAAACAGCAACTTTTATTACAAATTTCAGGCCCACACCAGACACCCACATGCTTGTACCAGCACACCATCCTTTACTAAATTAGAAGAATCTATCTTCTAAATACTTCCTTTGCAGAGAAAATGAAGAGGTCAGTTGTTATCCATCTGACTCAAGTCAGCTGACCATGCACAATGTATTACTGTTTAAGAATACAAGACCATTATGCCCTTTCTATTTCTCACCTAGGCTGATCATTTGGTTTTACACTCACAAAGGAAAAGCCAAGTCTTAGGAAATGATCACACTTCGGTTTATGCTTTACGACACTCCAATTCCACTCATGCCAGCATCTTTAACAGTTTAAAGTTCAGGAAAGCAACTTTCCTTAAAAATATTTTCCTTGAAAGCACAGTATGAAAAAAATACGGAGATTCAAAAAACCTATAATAAAGGTATTGTTATGTTGCTGGCTCAGTGAACTCCACTTACTGTCATCCCAGATTCAAAGAATTTTAATGAGGGAATGATCCAAATTTCCCTAACATGTTATTCACCAAAGAACAGTTCTTGAACTGTGTTGCCCTACAAGTAAGGTGTGCAGTCTGTGGGGAAGGTACTGCTCAGTCCTAGTCACAGGTAAGAAGAATGAATAGTCAGTAAGAGGAGAAAAACCATGAGTATGTTTTGTCTCTTACTCAAGTAAGTGAACTTTCTTACATGCTTCCACCGCCTCTGCTCCATCCCATGCTGCACAGTCCTGCTCACGAGCTTTGTCTAGCTTCAAATTCCTCAACCCTGTCACGATGCTGAACTTGCAAACTCAGACAAGTAGTTTGAAAGTACACTTTTTTGTTACATCACTTGCCATAGATTTCAAATTAATACAGGAATTGCCAAACTGGATTAGGCAACTAGCCATTTTAGTTTGTAATCCTTACAGCAGTAAATGCCACACACAAAATAATCCTAAAGCTGACACTACCAAACATCCCAACCACAAGAAAATTCCCGTTTTAAAGTATGCCTTGAAGCTACAACTAAATCAATATAAATGCAAGCTATTCCCTAAAAGAGCAACCCCATTCTCCCCTGCGCTTGTGCAGCAGAGCTAGCAATTGTGTGACCACAAAATAGGTTGATGCAGCAATCTATTCCAACAGAAAATTGTTAATTTGGATAGAATTAGGCTACCACTGGGTTAGCCAACTCAACTCAAACAAACACAAGATCCTGCAAATGAGCAAGGAATCTGGTCAGCCTTTTTTTTTATTTAGATTAGCTTAAGTACAACATGAAAGCAAGCCAAGAGAGATGTGAAGTCTTTATACCAGGCAAGCAGTAATACCAACTCTGGAAAGGGACAAGAGGAATATGGCTGCTCCATTCCACAGCAGATTGCACTAGACAGGTTTAGTTTCAAGAATTTAGCCCTTCAGAAACTTATGCTACAGCTACACTCAGTCAGTTTAAATCATAACAGCTGCAATACCACCCTCCACTTTTTACCATACGTGCATTCCTGTGCAGCAATGTTGTGCATGTCTGATTCAGTAACCATCTCAACAGGTTCAGCCCACAGAAGCAGCAGAAAAAAAACCCATTGTTTTACACAGCTCTGCTTTTCTTCTCTCAGCCTCTGCCTTGGAAATCTACAGAGTACAACTGCCAGTATGCAAAGGAAACAAGAATGCATGGCTTGGGTAAACAGGCACTTACTTAAATAAGGCATAAACCATAGTTATTTTCAAAAAATGCTTGTTGAATTTAAATTACTTCCAAAACAGTTTAAGCATAATTTAAGAATTTCCTTCTAAACTTCAAAGGAGAAACTTTAATTCTACATCTCTTAACTAGCATTTGCAATCATTCTTGGACTCATGCTGTGTTGAGGCATCTAATGTGGATCTTGAGACGCATGCCAGATCATCATGTGGTCAGCAACACTGGGGCTGTGGAGGGTGCTTGGGATACTGGGTCATACCGAGTTTCGGCTATGGAAGAAAAGGAACCAGCAGGGACTGCTGGGCCTACACTGTTGGCCTGCCTGGGAATCCAGCCACGCTTCCCAACCAGCCCAGAGAGTCGCTGCTGCTGCGTCCACTGACTGAAACAACCCCACCTCGTCCCCTTCTCCCTTTGGCCACAGCAAATCTTATCGTTTCTGACATACACAAATTTTCTAAGTCTCAGCATCGCAAAGGCTTTCCGCATCTGTCTCTGGCTCCAGGCTCCAGTGATACTTACATCAGTGTGTTCTACTGTCAAGCTAAACATCACGTGATTTGTGGAAAGGACAATTTTCAATTCTGGTATGTATCCCATTGCTCTTCTTGATTTTCCTAAGTTTACAAGAGTCTTTTCCATTCTCCCCATGAGGTAAATAATTTGAATATTTATAATGTTCTGTGCTAATTTTTGGTCTCTGAAGTCTTCACCCATATTCCTAACAGTCAGCAAGTCCATGAAGAAGGATGAGTGACTGTATCATCTACAGAAATACCACATTTTTAAAGTTTTAAATAGCATCCTGTAATTTCCAACTTGACTTTGTAAAGTTAACATCCTTCTAACAATTTACTTAGATGATTGCCTTGGATTTGAAGGACAAAAATAGCTCCAATCCACGTGTGAATATGTGGGGGAAAAAAAATCTATTAATTCTTCCAGTATCATGTATTACCTTCAAGGTTTGAGCCCTGTATTGCTAGGATTTTGACACAAATAACGCTAGAAATGGAAACAAAAGCAGGTTATTATCCACTGTGGACACATTCTCTTCATCAGCTCCTCCAAGTTGTACAGAATTTTACTCAATCTGGACTCCTCACACAATGATAAATAACAGAAAGGGTGCAGAATGCATTACCTCCTGGATTTTGTTCCAGGACACCTTCTCCTAGGCCAACTGAGGATTTTAATAAGGAAATTGAAACACGAGACTTTTGCTTGCATCCCTCACCAGAAATCTGTATCAAAACATGTGGGAAAGCTCTAGGAAAAAGAGGACTGGAAAACTAAGAGGGAAGATTTTTTTCATCTCTCTGCAAGAGAATCATTTAATACAAGACCCCACAAACAGAAACCTCAAAACCCCAGAATTAGACAGTCCAGACTACTTATAACAAAATTTCTATGCAGTCTTTCAGCATTTTTATCTTACTCCTTTTCAGTCGGTTATTTACACCATTTTGAATGAACATTTTGTATGAGAATAAGTTCCCTTTTTATGCATTTTCTTTCTAGTAATTTCCTTAACTTATTTTCTCATTCTTGTACTACACATTTCTCAGCATCAGTTTTCGAACTTGCACACTCTATCTTGTTTCTTGCGATAAGTGCAGCATTAGAAGGCATTAGACGGAAGAGAGCAGAAAGACCACAATTTACACTTGCCATATTGAATTCCTCAAAACCAGACAGGAAACAGGAAAGAAGAAAACATCACCAAGAAATAAAAACAATACTGACATGTTGAAAAACTACTTATGCATCTTACAGGCTGCAGCTGCAGTCCAGGATATTTGCCTTTGCATAACACCTGTCCAAAGGACAGCACTCTCAGAGGATTAAGATGTTCAGACTTTATGACAAGAAGGTTCCTTGATTTGAAGACATCCTACAGAATTTCAATCTGTGATAAAAATTCATTGATTCCTCAGAGTAAAAGACAAAATAGGTAAATAAAAGTTTAGCAACACCACAACAAAAAACACTGGTTTTCTCATGCCTATGTTTTGTGCATGATTCATTCATGCCACAATACCGTACAAATTCTGACTAAAGTTCTTCCCCAGAGTCAGTTTTATGATTCCTCTCCTACATAAGATTTCCTGAAAAGGAACAAGATATACATTCACATGGCAGCCTCTTCTTCAGGGCTTAGGGCACTTTTATATTCTCTTCCCACACAGAATTATTCTAATACAACTTTTAGAAATGTAATTCTCCCCTGGATCTCCACTGCTATTTGTTTTTGAGCGATACATAGGGAACATAAATGGAAGAGGTAAAGGTAAGAAAACAACACTGCAGACTCCTTACTTTAGGGAATTCAAATTAAGAAGTTGAAACAAAAAAAATTAGAAGTGTTACACAGCATGACATTGGTGGTATTAATATTCTTCTGATTGCATAAGCTTACTATCTGCACAATCATTTTACTTAACATATCTAACACAACTCTTGCTTTTCCTTTTTAACCCCCACAGAAAAAAGAAAGCTAATAGGAAAACAGAACAGAAATCTTACGATTTAGTTTTAAACACTATAAGTTGTAGTAATAGTTCAGATCATTCTGATGCATATACTTTGTTTTTCAGTCCCGTTCTGTTTTTTGGCACACCAGTAACTACACATCCATACAGCAGCATGCCTTAGTTATGTCACATTATAACCATGACAATCTGTACCATTCATTGAAAATTCCTTTTGGATTACTTCAAGTGTTTTCTATTTTGGGACTCAGAACATAAACAGAAGTAAAAATCCCCCCTCATACTCTTAAATACGACCCATGAACTTCAAGTACAAGCAAAAACTAAGCTTCATGGTTTCTTCTTAATTCCGATACCCAATAGTCCTTATCCTGCACTCAACAAACTAAACCAACCTTCCTCTCTTTCCTGCAGAAGGAAGGCAAAAATGGCCCTAGTGTAAATCAGCACTGTTAACAATTATATCTGATTAGTATATTAAATGCTAAAAGACATGGTATGATGTACACCTACATGGTTTAGATGATGAATGGTAGTCTGGCACACATGAAATTCATGATTAAAGAGTAAAGATGCTCCGTTTTACAATCTTTTTCCAAGTACCCTTTCAGCACATTCCCAGCCTTAGCTCATTCTCACCAAGATTTCCATCCTCAATGGTCAGCACCACTTCATCCATCACCAAGGCCCGGAAATCCAGCTCCTCTTCACAGCACTTGGCCTTCAGTGCTCTCAGGATCTCCTGTTGAGGGTAATCTTCTCTGATGCGACGGTCTGTTAAGAACCACAGCCTGGGAGCAACTGAACTGCACATCTTGGACTTGTCTTGCAACCTTCAACGTTTCCTTTCAACAGCACTGCTAGACAGTGGAGAAGATGAGACTGTTAGAGTACGCAGGCTCTTACCTTCATGTTCCCTGCTATCTTAAGTCCCACTCCCTCGGCACAAGTCAGTCCATTCCAATGGACGGACTGCAATTTCCAACCTCCAAGAAGGAGAATCACGTCTACACCTAATCTGCAACTGAAGTACCAACAACAGAAAGAAGCCCATTTACATTCAACGGAATGTCAAATGCTGGAAATCATGTCTTCGTCCTCATCCTAGCTTTTTCCACCAGAAGTACATAAATGACATAACTACTGGTACTGGTAGTAGCCTCCCCCTTTCTTGACAGTACAAAGACGCGTGCCAAGAACTGAAAACAATTTGAATGGCCATGTCTGAAGTCCTGAATTTCAATTTCACAATTGAGCTAACTCCTTACAATTGAACTAACTCAGCCCCTCTCCTGGATACTGCTAAAACACCCAGTGACAGACTTGATTTGTCCTTTTCCACCACATGTGGAAGACAGTACAGTGTGACAAATTCCTTACGTTAAAAAAGCAGCCCAGAAGAATGGAAGAAATCCATTAAAACATAATTTTCCAGATAACTATTTAAGACCAATTTGCTCTTACAAATACTTCACATCTAGCGTGAAACACACTTAGAAATACATTTAGTAGCATCCCGAATACATTAATGGAATAACCAATGGAACAAGGAGTATCAATGCTCCTTATCAACAAAATTGTAGGAAACAGAACATTAATACACATAAAGCAAAATCAAGGTCTGAATCTCAGTGTTGGCCCTTTCCTACTCTGAATTAATTTTTAAATCACCTTTATACATTAACAGCACTAATGAATTCAACATCAAAAACAGAAAAAAAAACACTCAAATTGAAGAATTTCACTGGTGTTAAAAGTGGTAATAGCAAGGTACTGTTCCTTTTGCTTGGAAAACAGACGACTTGGACTATTTTTAACTGAATATATTTGTACTGAAACATTGTAAAAGCTGTAAAATAATTACAGGTACATTAATGGACTAGTCGTTTACACTCAAGGAAGACAAGAAGCAGCATGGTACAGGGAAAAAGAAGAAAAGCAGAGATGTTTTCTGTGTCACACTTCAAACCTTCCTATTAAAAAAAAAGAGGTAGAAATCATTGTTTTCACCAATATATCTTACACAAGGTCCAAAGAGAACTGAACTCTGGGATAGAAACAGGAGTTTTGCCTGGCAGTCCTAATGACAGGATATGCTGTCAGCAGAAAATGTAAGCACAGAAAGGCCATGAGTATGCAACTGCTATCATTTGATATTACAAAGAATTTTAGTTTCTGCAGTAGGTGTTGAGACAAAATGATTGTTTATCTACAACCATAAGAATCAGCAGGGGGTTTTGTAATTAAAAGCCAATTTTTTTTCTACTAGTGCAGCTTTTTCTTAACAAGAAGATAAAATTTTAAGTGGCCATTTTTATTCCTGGAACTGAGAATCATAATGACAACAGGCAAAGACGGTGACTTTTTTCCCATTGCTTTGGTAAGCGAGGAGCAACAATAAAGCCAAGGACTACAGCTCTTCATTTCTAACAGACTGAAAGAGAGCAGGAGCTAGGGAAAGGCAATCCCAGACCCAGACCAGCCCTTCACAGCAGTCAAGACGTTCAAGGTAAAGCAGGAAAAGGAGTGTTTGCTCCCTGCAGGAAAACGGGTAAGGAGTATCTTCAGATATCTCAAAGAACCTCTTTGTTCTCCAAAGAAAAGACAAGGCAAGGCTTGGGCTTGTAATGGCTGACAGCTATCATATCCCGGCCCGCTTCTGGCTCTCCAACAATGGATTTTTCTCGGCGGTAGTTCGCACGAAGCGTCCCGGCCGCGGGCCCGGCCGTGCG
>NW_008657818.1:13715-43360 GCF_000695815.1 Acanthisitta chloris | reverse complement strand
TGGTTTGTTGGTTTTTTTGGAGGGGGGTGTGGGGGGATGGAATTGAGGAATTTCAGCTATAAACTTCATTCCACTACATTTGTACATTCAATCATCACTGCTTGTTGTCCAGGCCTGCTATGACCACCCCCTGATATCCATGAAGGCCTTTTATAACTACGGGATAATAGCTAATGAAACCTCTACTCTAAATACCTTTGTAGAACAAATTTTGCTTTAGTAACCTTCAAGTAAAGAAGAAACCATAAAAGGTGTTAAAAAACTGAAACTGTTAATGCAGTACTACTTTGGTCTAAATGTACTGAAGTTAGCAGAGTATTTTAGTAAACCTGAAGGGCAACTATATAGTGCCTATTGTTTCTCTCTTAAATTTAAATTTATAACCTCACCTAGACAGAAATGAAAAGACAGGGAAAAGATTGTGCTTTAAAAGATTTTTCCCCCCTGTATTATAAACTGGAGTAGATATCACAGGAAAAAAAAATCAAGAAACAGCAGATGTCATGTGTCACTTTTACAGTTATTGATACTAAGCAAGTAGCAGTTTGAATCCACTGAGATTCAGCATTGTATGTTTATGGGTTTATTTAAATTGTTAAAATGGAATACTTTTATGCCTTTAAATATTTTATGATTCACGGCATTTATGTTGTAGAATCCTGTCCATGTGAGTTGTATAATGGTAGATTTTTTCAGCAGCTTTTGTTTTAAGATAGAAGTAAATTGCACCTTTAAACCATAGGTGATGGAGGGAAAAAAATAGTTGGAAGATAGAACAGTAAATGCATTTGTGAGAACACTAAATGTTGCATGCATGAAACAAAGATACATATTGAGTGTTCAAGGAGTCCCAAATAAGTAGAATAATGTGCATAAGGACAATTTTATTTTTGCCTCTAAGTGTACCATAAACTAATCAAAACAAAGTATAGAAGGCTTTATGGACTTTAATATTTTTATATATCATTATGTCTTTTCCCCTCTAGCTTTTAAAAAAGTGGAGGGGTATTTTAATTACCCTACAGAACTTTTGCTCTAGTAAAGTTTTGAATATGTGCTTGAATTAATTAAGCTTTAATGTGTCACAGGAATCTAGTAAGACTTTGTTCTGAATTTGCTTCTACTGACAAGAAAGAAGACAGTAAAACAAGTGTCCATTCTGATAGGGACCTAAACATTAGTCCTAGCAAAAGAAACCTTAGTCTTCAGAAAAAAAATTGCTGTAACCTGGGGCATTTTTATTACAGTGCCGTTGTCCATTCCTGACAATTTCCCACTGGGCAATCTGGAATGTGTTGTTCTATACTAAAAATACACTTTTTTTCTTTTGTTCTACTCTTTGCAAAGATAATTGTTCCTTTATGGGAACTGGAAAACAATAGAGATTCTGGGAAGAGTGGGGAAGGTGATTTTTCCTTTTGGAGAAACTCAGCATGCTCTGAAAGGAGGGCCAGAGAGGAAGTCTGCAGTACCACAATTTCTGGTGGACATGATGTTCATTGTGTAAACCTGCGAATCTGCAGGTCAGGCAGAGCTGGAAAATGCTGTGGGAGGCAGGGACAGCCCACCGAGCCTCAGAGGAGACAGAAGGAAGCTCCCTAGGGAAGGACCAGTGGGATTTTGTTGAAGTTTGCTACAAATCCAAAGTAGATTCATAGACAGAATTCCAAGGGACATCAGTGACAAGTGATGTTCCTCAGGGGTCCATATTGGGACCATTGTTATTTAATATCTTAATTAATGACATTGATGAAGGGATTGAGTGCACCCTCCTCTAATTTTCAGATAACACCAAGCTGAGTAGTAGAGTTGACACACCTAAAGAATAGGATACCATTCAGAGGGACCTGGACAAGCTCAGGAAGTGGATCCCAATGGCAATCTTATGAGGATTGACACCACCAAGTACAAGGTGCTGCACCTGGGTTGGGGCAATCTCTAATATCAATACAGGCTGGAGGATGAACAGATCGAGACCAGCCCTCCTAAGAAGGATTTAGGGGTGCTGGTGGATGAGAAGCTGTATATGAGCTGGCAATGTGTGCTTACAGTCCAGAAAGCCAGCCATATCCTGGGCTACATCAAAAGCAGCATGGCCAGCAGGCCAAGGGAGGTGATTCTGCCCCTCTATTCTACTCTTCAGAGACCCCATCTGGAGAACCACATCCAGCTCTGGAGTCCCCATCACAGGAAGGACATTGATGTGTTGGTGTGAGTCCAGAGGAGGACCACCAAGAGGATTAGAGGGATGGAGCACCTCTCCTATGAGGAAAGGCTGAGAGATGTGGGTTTGTTCATTCTGGAAAAGAGAAGGATTAAAGGTGATCTAACTGTGGCCTTCCAGTACTTTGAAGGGAGACTGCAAGAAAGATGGAGAGGGACTTCTTACAAGAGCATGTACTGACAGGACAAGAGGGAATGAATTCAATCTGAAAAAGAGTAGGTTTAGAAAAGATATTAGGAAAAAATTCTTCCCTGTGAGGGTAATGAGGCACTGGAACAGGGTGGACAGAGAAGTTGCAGATGCCCCATCCCTGGAAGGCTGGATGGAGCTCTGACCAACCTGGTCCAGTGAAAGGTGTTCCTGCCCATGGCAGGAGAGTCTGAACTAGATTATCTATAAATTCCCTTCCAACCCAAACCATTCTATGATTTGATGATTCTAAGAGAAGTTTATTATAAACATTTCTGGGTTTTGCTATGAATTTCCTACTTAGCTTGTTTCCCTGCTGTTTCAGAAAAGAAATGATGATTCCTCCATTTGGAATTCTAATAATAGGGGGGGTTAGGTGAAAAGTCTTTTAACTTTGTTTGGAGAGCCTCCTGCTGTGGTACATGTGGATGAAAGAGGTCCTACTACACAGTTAGTTAGTTAGGATGGCTAAATGTGTTTCAACATGAGTGCCTGCCATATTCACCTAAACCTCTAAGGCTGCAGTGACAGCCTGCATCAGTGTCAACACGGGCTGCTGCAATGTCAGCCTTTCCTGTGGCCCTGAACACATTTCCATCCGTTGCCTCTGATGGCTTTGGATCATGTTAAACTCTGTGCCAAACTCTTTAAGTACTCTAACTTCACAGAAAACTATTTCAATACATTGTCTTAAATGTGTGGGCTTAAATAGCTTCTTGCAGAGCTAGATAAGGGGCAGAAATAAGAGGGGATATGTTAAGGCAGCAGTGGCAGATAGTGTTTAGATTAGTCTGAGCTACGTTTAAAATTTTCTAGCCATGCAAGCACAGAATCTACATTGTCTATGTTTTTTGAGGTATCTGTTCTGACAAATCTACTGCAATAGATTCACAGAGTCATCATTTGACATACATAGTTAGTGCAATATCCCTTTATTGTTTTTTATGCAGATGACATTTGTGCATATAAATTATTTTGAGTTGAACCTCAAGTGTTTCTTAACTTGTGTGTTTTACAGTTTGTGCACTGCCACATGCATATATTGGAGAACAGCAACTAATGAACTGAGTAGTATATTTCTTCTGTCATAGATAACATACAGTAATACAGATTTTCAGTGAAGGTGACACATTCAAAAATTAAAATGTAAATTAGTTTGTTCTTAAACACGTTGTTCCTATTTAAATCATAGAATCATAGAATCATCAAGGTTGGATAAAGCCTCTAAGATCATTGAGTCCAGCCATTAACCTGGTGCTCTGCTCTACCTCCTAAACCCTAAACCATATCCTCCAGTGCCAGATCCAGACATCTCTTAAACACTTCCAGGGGTGGTGACTCCACCACCGCCCTGGATAATCTATTCCGGTACCTGATCACCCTAACAGTGAAAAAATGTTTTCCAACATCTAATCTGAATCTGCTGTCTGTTTATGACCATTCCCTGTGGGGAAAATGTAGGAAAATAAAGGTAAAAACTTTTAAAGTCTCAAAATTTATGAAATGTTTGAAGTCCATTCATCCTATAAAACAAATAAAAAAGGAAATAACAGCAGACACACCAGATTTTAAATAACCTAGTTTTCTACCTCAGGAACAATTTAGTTTTCTGACACCATATTCCACTGTCATATTTTAACTGAACTAATTGCATTTGCTCTCTGTGTTGTTAATTATTTGTTAAGGAACAATTTCACATTCACTATTCCATTGTTGTCTGAAAGCTGTCACAAAAAAAAACCCTAAAACAGAAAACAGCACTTCGGTCACTTTATTTCCTATTTGATTTTCAAAACTTATACAACACACTGTATGGCCTCTGCTTCAACTATGCTTAAACTCTAAATATTTAACATTTTTTTTATGTATAATGAAATGAAAAGGATGCAAAACATCTTCACTGAGGAATTGGTGCTTAAAACTAAGAGTTCAATGCAGTCTGTATTTGAGCTGCCACCTAAGCAAGTAGCCCAACTGCCCTGCAACTTTTCCTGTACATAGGAAAATGCCCCACTAGCACATTAGCTTGCATTTGCATGAGATCTAATACAGACAAACTGATGTTAAACTGAATTCAGCAAGCCTAATATGCATAGCAGCCTGAAGTCCAATATAAATCACAATATTAAAGTGGACGGACTCTTGTTTTAGTGATAGCAAGGCTAGAGAGAGAAGTGGATGAATGACAGATCTCTTCCATGTCAGACCTGTCAGGCTGTGACCAACACAAAGTCTTGAGGAGTTGGGATGGGCAGACCTGTCACCTGTCCTCCTGAAGTCAGATCACTGTGCTGCCAAAAACACAAGACTTCTAAGACTAAAAAGGAATCCAGCCAAAAGGAAGCAGGGAGACTTCAAGTCTAATCCCTACTCCCAAAACAATTTTGGCCTTTTTTTTTCTTTTTGCCAATGACTGAGTAATATAAACATGCAGATAGTTCAGGAAACAGGAACCAGAAGTTTCTAAGAACTAGTTTTTCAATTCAACTACTTATTCATAGTGATGTACACTTCTCTTTTTTCACCACAGCATGATTTTTCTGTGGTATTCTCTTAGACAAAAAGGTGAATCTACTGATGCATTATGGATTTGTTAAAACATGAATTAGATATTGTGCTTCTTTTAGTGACCTCAAAGGAAAACCTGGATTATATTAAAAACATGCAGCCAAATTGTTACTAGCTTTTCATCTTTATTCCCCAAAGCATAGCAGCAAAGAAAAACTTCACTGTTTAAGGGGAAATCATACAAAATGGGTTTGCACAAGCAACATAATAGTCCCTTTCCCAAACTTCTCAGATCCCATTGTGGCAGTCTTACCCCAAAAAAAAGTCTTTGGTCTTTCTCCACATTATTTGCATCTCCTTTATATTTCTGCAGGAAACATCCTTCCTTTCTTCCTTTTTTTCCCCTTCTTTTTGACAAACACTGAAATTAGCTGAATCAGAAGTTCAAAGTAAAGCCACTCATCCTTAATTCTGCCTCCCTTTTTTGCCCAGAAGTTTGTGCCTTCAAGAAAACTTGCTCTATTAGGGCAGATATTTCCAGGAATTAAGTAGAAAACATTTGGATGTTGCTGAATCTTAATGGGAGAGAACTTTCATTTAAAGTTATTATTGAAAAAGATTTTCCTTTCTTTTTTTTCTTAAGATGCAGTGGATCCATATTTAGTATTCGGTTTCAAAATCAGAAAGTTCTCCAATGTATTACATGATGTTGTCTTAAAGTACTTAAAGCACAAACCACTGCACCCTCTTGGTTATTCTCTGATTTCGAGAATGTACTTCAATATACTGTCACTTTTCTTACCATATGTCAGAAAAGAAAAAAGAATGAGAATTATTAGCGATATACTAACAGGGCATTGTTCATCATTTAGTACCTTCACCCCCAGGGAAAATAGGGGTGACAGTAGATTATGTATATTGCTGTCAAAGCACAAGCAAACTATTGAAAGGAGTGTTAAAAGTTTTAATCAGCTAAGCCACAAACTTCATTTTCCCCTTATCTCCTAGTGAAGAGATGAAAGGGGAAGTTTCTTGTGTATTTAAGGAATGCAATTAAATGCTAGTTTCCCTTGCAATCATTAGGAGAAACCATGGGTTGCTCAATTTAATTTAATCTATTGCAGGGGCACAGTGCGGGCTAGCACTGGTGCTATACATTAAGGCAGGTAGCTAGTCAGGAGTCATGCCATTTTTCTTTGCATTTACTAATTTATACACCTGAGTTTAACAAATATTATTTTCATCAATTGACTCCAAGCCATCACAAAATGGTTTTCTTATAGAATTTAGGTTCTGTGCTTACCCACATAGCAGAAAAGACGTGTCAATTGAGAGCAGATCAAGAATCAAGAAATGGTGTTTCTATTTGCCTCCAATGAACAAGGATGCAGATTATCATGTCTCCAGACATAAAATTCACCAAATTCAAATTATGAAGTCACATGGCCCCAGTGGTCTAAGGGCATAAAACAGCAATAAAAAAATTATTAAAGATAATGTATTTAATCAGATGAGCAACTAGAATTAGAAAGAAGAATTAGAAGGCAGGATGAATCTAGGTGCCTTGGGACACTCAGGCTTCTGCAGAATGTGAACTGTAAGAAGGGCCTGTCTTTCCTGGTGATCCAACAAAGGCTGTAATCTACTGTCATGTTAAAGATTCCAGTGCTCCTGGTGCTGGCCCATGCTTAGCAGAGACAAAACTCTGAAAAAATTCAAATTGAAAAGTTGTTTTTTTCTGTGTCCTCCCATCAATCATATGAGATTGAACTCTGGCAGCTGGAAGATTTAGGAAGTTGTGTGGCCAGGTCAGACAGGTGTCCCACCATACAGGTGTCCCATCTGCCTCTGCTGAAGAGGTAACCTCCAGGAAAAGAGTATAGCACTGATCAGTTTTCAATACCAAAGCCAACCTAAGTCAGCTTCTTTGCAGATCTGTTGAGGACACTGGTATTGCTGTATGATTTTCACATGATCCCAAGGACAGAATGCAGTTTCCTTTTAAGGACTATTTAAAGGAATTAAAACTGAGAACTTCATCCCTGTCCACTCTATTCCCTTCTTTTTATAATAATAAATTTTAATCAGGGTGGGGGATTTTTCAGTTGGTATTTTTTTAAAACATCAGTCAGTAATGAATTGCTAACTCCACAATTACATTATGTAGCATGAGTAATCCATTACTTCTGATCTTAAGTAATTATATGAGTCAAAATTCTGTATTAAATTATGCCATTTTTCAAACTTCAAGTAAGTTTTTAGTTATGTTTTTTTATTTCCTATAAAGTATACTGGAAGTGATTTGTTTATCCTGTAAGCCACATCTTTAGGTGTAAGTGTTTCTAAAAAGTTCTTTCAGACCAAATTTTTCAGAATTGACTTGAAATTTTGAATTCTTAAGCTGACAAACCAAAATAATATGTGATTTTTATAGTAGAAATATGGAAAGATTTAACAGCAGATAAAAATGAATACTCACAAAATTATAGATTTTCTTTCAGAAATCTTGCCTTTTTGAAAACACGCCATGAAGAGAAAAAAGATAAATAAATCTGTAGAGCTAGATCACTTTGTAAATCCTACTAACATTGCCAGGATAGACAAGTAGGCAAAAGAGGGAGTTGGTATCCATTCTTCTCTAACACCCTTCTCCTTTCATACCACCTAATTCCTCTCTTTAAAGCATCTCAAAGTCTTGTCTCCTGTGTATTCACTGATTATCTGAGGAATAATGCTGGTTAAATGTGAAGTTACCAGTCCATTTGCTACACTGCTTGCTAAGAATTTGATAGAGAGATACTAACAGGTTTATATCTAAGGAGGTTTGCAGGACTGCTCTTCCTATCTTTCTACTTGCCTAATATATTGTCTAATATGCTTAGAAATTCCACTGCCTTTCTATATTAGATGACAAAATGCTCCACAATTATGGTGAAGTGATATGAGAAGGTTTCTTTACAAATTTCAGCAGCTTTGAAGGATACATTTTCTAGTACAGTGATTACTGATTCATTCTCCTGTTCTGTGTAGCCCTAAATAATAAAGATCTGTATATTCCTCTCAACAGTAAGGGAAAACACAGAAAGGACTAGAATACTCTGTACCTGTCTCTGCAAAATCTAAAACATAAAACTGAAACAACAATAAACTTAAACCAGAGTGCTATAACTTCTATTTCAAAGTTTGCGCTTAAGGTATTATAGGACCAGGCTTAAGACCTTTTCTGTATCTAGCGATCATGTAACCATGCTAAATTTACTTCAGAAATAATAAGTGTCTAGACAAAGCAGAAGAAAACTATATCTGAAAACATGAAGCAGTGCTTTTCGTATGGAAAACATGCTTAAGTATAGGTTAAAAATAAATGTAAATCAAAACATAAATATTTTTATCTAGCTCCTTGAATTCATATTATTTTTGCTACATAAGATATTTCTTCCATTAATACTGCATCTTTCTGGGGCAGATTTAAGCACAACTACAAAGAAGCTATTCTTTCTTGAAATGAGGGAAAATATCCTATAAGGATTACTTGCAAATCACTCAATACATAATTCTAATGATAAGAATTTTCTTGCACCAGAAAAAAATGTTTTGTTTCTTTGTGGTTTTGTTTGTCCAGGAATGAAAATCTTCCACACAAACAAAGCAATAACATCTGCCTAAGCTGACAGACAGCCTGAGACTTATATTTCCTTCCTGGAAAGACTGGCAGCTGACTGGCATGTTTCAGCAAAGTTTAGAATGAGAATCTAGTTGCAAGAATTAATAGTATGTAAGTAATTCTGGTTATATTCAAAGTTTTAAGCTTGGATCATACTTTCTCCTAAATTTATACAGATTTTGTCTGCAGAAGCCTTGCAATACCCAGGTATTTTTTTTCTATTAAACTATTAAGTCTTCCATTCAGAAAGTCATGATCTTCTATATCCAATCCTCAGTCATAATTTATTATGGACCTGTGTTACCTCATCATTATAGATGAAGATAAGAAAACATTCTAGGAAAAACTTTTGAAAAAAAAAAAGGACTTAAGGGAGGGGAGTGAGAGAAGACGGAAACTTCTGCTATTAACACATATTATAATCTGTTTCTGCAGTTATATTATGATCTTTTTATGGCCATTTTCCAGAGAAAACACAAGACGAAGATTAGGACACAAAACCAGTTTCTAAGAAGTGTGTTGAATAAAGAGGCTATGCTGTCATCACCTCTCTGCATTTACCTGTCATAATTAAAGTAACTGACTCTCTTGTCAGCTCTAGAGAGAGATTCAGGCAAATTGAGATCACCTTCCTTAAATGCTTGCTCATGTTTACAGAGGGACCAACCAAAGTCATCATGGTCAATTTTCAGGAATCTTGTTCAGACAACTACGGTTAAATTATATTAATACAGGGTATAAATCCAGATATAGAAAATCATTTCCAGAAGCCCAACTTTGAGCAGTACTGAAGACTTATGAATTCTCAGATTTTGTAACAGTTAAAAATCAGACCTACTGAAAATAGAGCAACTCTTTTAAAAACTAAACAGATATTAAATCTTTACTTGAGATATTATGCACAGATTTTACACTGTAGGGAACTGATAAAATATAGTGTATCTTCTACAACTCTCACAAGTAGAATATCACTGGCAACTTACCATTTTATTATTCATGCCTTCATTTACCTCTCAAAGCAGAATCTATTAATTTGGCACAACCTTATAACATCACATTTGCACTGAAGTTACGCTTTATTACTAATTGTGCACATTTTCAGCACACTTATGTTGGCTATGTCAGTACTTTAATGTCATGAAGCTTGGCCCTATTTTACAAAAACCTGGCTACTCTAGTTCCCAAGAAATGTTTTAGAATGGAATTTCCTAAAAGCACTTAGGAGTCAAGATTTAATATTTTGTATTACACAGATCCACTCATATCACTCAGTGTCTATCCACTCTACAGCTTCAGTAGCTTTTCCTTAGGACAAAAAAAAAAAGCCTTAATATGTGGTAGAATTCATTATGGACAATGTTGCATATTTTCTGTTTGCGAAAGCTCATGTCTGGAACAACAATACAACCACTTGAAACTGTTTATATTTTGGAAATGTGGTGAATTACATGCTGCAGAATAAACTTTATCCAGTAAAAGCATCTTCCTACTAATATTGAGCTTTGTATTTGCTTATCTTATTATTTTACTCATCATAGGTAGTACACAGTATACTGGGTTATCAAAGGAACCTCTTACGTGGAACTGGGTTCAGATTCTCTCTTGGACACAAGTGGGGATGACTTTGATGGCTTAATCTTAGTTTTCTACTTGAGTATGTTACAATGTGTTTGCATATTTAATCTCTTATAATTATGCACAATATTTTTACATGTGATTTTTTTCACATTTATGTTAGTGTATCATTGTGTGCTTCTGAAGTCCTGGGCTTAGACATGAGCATTAACTAACTCCCTATTGAAACAATACTTCAATATAAAATATTTCTGCTGTTCTCAAACACTGAGACTCATTTTCATGCAAACCCACCTGTGTAATGACATGCTCACAATGATAAGATGACCAGGAATGCTGAGGGTGCCACAGTACTTACATAGCTGGACACAGAGAGCATGCAGGTTCAGGAAGGTGCATGCTGGAAAAATAACAGAAAGCTTCCTTACAAGTTGCCATCTCACACTTATCTAGGTTTCCTAGGAAAAGAAATAGTCTGGTAGAGTCCTATTTGCTGTCTACTGAGCTCTGCACCTTCCTAGTAGCCACTACTCTTCTGCTGACATGATGGAGGTGGTAAATGTATTCCTACAGTGCATAGTGCTCAGACTTGCCCTTTAACCATTTACTCACTGCTGAGATAAATCCCTAAGTAGCTTGCAGGCATCCATGCACTCCAATCAATGATTCAGCAAAGATCATCAGAGAAAGGGAGAAATAGCTCATAACTATCACTCCTTGCTGCACAATATGGTTTGGTCCAAAATTAATACATGAGCTTATACATTCCTTTGTCTTTTCTGTAAAGACACAAAGCTAAATGGGAAGACACATAATGCAGATTGAAACTGATGAAAACTTCTAGAAGGATCTTAGCTCTTTTTCTTGTAAGGTCATGGTTTAACTACCTAAATGGCATTTATTGAAACGTCATTTTTAGAAGGACTACAATTTGCTCACAATTTTTTGAAAGCAAAGAAAACTAGAGAATACTGCTGATGAATACCCTTCAAAAGTCTAAATAAAAATGATAAAATTATGCAAACTGTAGTTCTTTTCCCATGTGTTTCACTGTGTATCCATATGAGTTGTTATTTTTTCATTCTTTTTAAAGACAGAACACCTGAAGTCTGAAAATTTTTTCTAATATGTTTGGTAAGACAAGTATAGTGGTATGTGGTTTCTAGGTATTCTGTTTCAAATTACTCTCACTTAAACATATATAGACATGTATACATATATATAAAACACTCAGATTTTGTAACCCTTCTTAACCTTACAGATTATCCTGTTTTTGTCAACATCTGTTTGACATATTTTATTTGCTTTGTCAGTGCATCAGGAAATCATAACTTGTCAATTACTAAACCTTCTTTTCTAATTTCACATAATTACAAAAGCAACCAGATATAAATGGTGTGTAGCTTAATAATGCATGATAATGTTTTAAAGATCTTTAGAAAAGTAAATTGCTTTTGCAGCATTAATGTAATCTATTATATAACATTAATATGCATAACAGATGGCTCTCACAAGAGTAAGTGCATATTATTTTGATTTGATTTTAATTAGATATATATTGTCTCTTCCATTATATATTATACATATTAATACCATAAAAGGCTTTTACGTATAGTATCCAAAGATTTATTGCACTCAGAAGTTTTAAATGTCATTGATATGAGACCACTATTTTGCACAGCAGTCAAAAAGGTACACTACTTTTGATGTTACATTTTGTTGGTCTTAACAATGTTATTGAAGAAAGTGGTAATTGTAAGTGTATATTTTATTTGGAATTAATATAGATATACTGTTCTTAAAAATCTATATATGCTTTTTTGACTATAACACTCTTTTATTTGTCCAGTAATGGTTTCTAAATCTGTTATATCCAGGTGGATTCAAGACCAATACATTGTGCTCTCACTTGTTGTAAAGCATACTTCATGTATGCTTTAAATATTGTTGTGAACTCACTCAGAATTTTGTTACTGTTACAGATTTTAAAAGTAGATTTAGCTTTCTAGAAGTTAATTTCTCCATAATTTTTCATTATTGCGAGTTTGCACTTGTAGCTGTTCTGGCAGTGAAGTGAAATCAGGTTTTAGCCCATTGAGAGTGTGCTGGGATAATTCTTGCTGTGATGCCTTTTGTGATGTAAACTGAGGAACTGTACCCAAAAGTAATTGCACAGAAACCATCAAAACATTTTATCATTTTACCTAGGCCCCAAGTAAATATCAGATGTTAACAGATTTTCACCACCATTGACTTGTATTTGATTCCATTTGGAGATATAAAGGTGAAAGCCTGACATTCAACTCCCAAGTTTTTGGTTGTTCAGTCTTTCTGTATTCCCTATTTTATTCTTTTTTTTAAAAAATATTGAATATACCAAAATAACTGCATCCCTTTAACATTCTTTCTATTCTAAATGCAATGAGCCATGACCAAAGAGCTTATCTTAAAGAAATACATAGCAAAAATAAAACAAAAAGTGGAAAGAATAAAACATTTAAACTGAAACATAGTAAGTTATAATGGTTCCATTTTTATAAAATAAATCTGATTTCAATTAAAACAACCTCTGGAGGTAGACTAGTGTATATTATAATAAACGGGTAAATGTAAGGCGTGGGAAAAGTTCAGACATTCCTTCTAGCATATTGAATCAATTAATAGCATGTACAAGGAAACCCTGATTATTTGAAGGAGTGGAGAAAAATGACTTGATTCTTTACAAGTAGTACAGACTATTATTAGTATTCCAGATAGAGTGTGTTCTAGGGAGTCCATCATATACTTTGATCTCTCTACATCCACAGCTGGAAACTTTGTGCCAGTCTCTGGAAGCAGCACGAACTGACAACAGTCACCTCCATCAGGAAAGTGAGTTAGTGGTTGCAAATGTTAATCAGTGGATCAAAGAACAAAAGTGAGTAAAATTGGGTCTTTTTTTTTTTAAATCTGATTTCATTTCCTATGGCCCCAAACAATTAAAGCATTCATAAGAACTGTCTTCTCAACTTACCCCCATATATTTTATTTGAAGCATTGCAATAGGTCTTTATAAACATACTATCAAGGGTTTTTACCATTACATTTATGTCCTTATGAATTAGCGCAAATAATCAAATAATAAATAAGCTATCTGTAAAAACAGTACAATTTTCAGACCTGTTAATAAAGCAACTGAATTCTGTAGATAAGAAAAATATTATATATACATTTGTATGCTTTGTGACTTTTTTGTTAGGTTTTGCAAAGCTCCTATATTAACACTTTCAAATTTGAAACATATTTTTGTCTATAGCATTTATGAAGATATCCTTAATGATGAAAACTAATTTGTATTCTCAAAAGTCAATAATTAAGTGAACAATTTAAGCTGGTGAGAAGTATCCAACATCTACATTATTTCTCATAAGATATACATATATCTATAAATGTGTACATACAGAAAACCATAAAACTAAGCTTCACCTTCCTTTGATTATTTGCACAATTTAAATACTTTCTGCTGTTTTTAATATTAGACTATAAACATGTCTAGAATGTCTTTTTCAAAGTTAAAAATGTGTTGCTCAGTAAGAGCCTACAGTTTCTTGTGTATTTCCACAAAAACTCTCCAACATCAAGAAGACAGTGGAAATTAATTAGATGATTGAATCACCCTGAGTCTATATTGTAATGGTGTGCAGCATGAGAATGCAAGAATGACTGCACAAGAAGAAATAAATTCTCTATAGAAATTGAAAAGGTTCGTGAGAAATTATTGCAAATTTGTTGTGTCTCCTTGAGAGCACTTTGTCCACACATATAGAAAGGTGTTACTAAAAAAACCTGAACAGTTTAATGAGTTAAATTTTAGTACAAAACCAATGTTGATGTGTGGAACTGCATTTTCTTTTAATCGCAAGTACTTCCACAAGCTGGTGGACTCCATTTATTGGCCCTTTTATGTAGTCTGGCCTATAATTTAGCTCTCTAACAAATCTGATCAGTTTAAAGCCTTTTAAAGATAAAATGACTAATTTCAAAATTTCCATTTTCTGTATCGATTAACTCCCCATTGACTACAAAGGCCAAAAGTACTTTTTGAGATGTAGATACCTACCCTATGATCAATCTCATTTACAAAGTTCACTGGCAAAGTCAGGACATCTAGCGTGCTGGAAATTACAACCCTAGCAGTGTATATTCTTAATATAGCACTTGTTTTCTGGTTTAAATGCTAAGAGTCTGCAATAGAATTATGATGGACTTTTTTACAAGTCAGAATTCCTTAATTATTTTTTTCCTCACTGTGATGAAAATTTTTAGAACTTGCCATATTGCAAAAATGCCATGAAATTGTTTTCTAATTCTCTCATTTCTTTGAAAGAAAAGAACACTTGAAAGAAAATCTTCAAGTTGCATAAGAACATAATATTAAATATTTTAATGTAGTTCTCTGTTAATATAGGCACCATGTTACATGTTTTGGATTTGTTTGGGTTTTTTTCCTATCAGTTTCTAAATTATATTTTCAAAATAGTCTGTGTTTTGCCTAGGAAACACAGAGGTTTGCATTAGGAACTTTCTTTTAAAATAATTTAACTATATTTAGAGTTCACATTGTAATGTGCAATTTTAAACAAAGAGCATTTTTCATAGAATGGGAAAGGAATTTCACAGGACTGCTTTGATTGCTTTGAAGTTTATGTACAGATACCTCAATTTCAGCAATGTAACAAAGTATACACAATCAGTCTGAATTTTTCACATTTTAATTAAATAGAATTTTGCAATTTTTATGGACGCTTTTGGTTAGTAGACACTGACTCACAGAAACCACTTAATTTTCCAGTTTAGGCTTCTGGAAATGACAGAGTAAATCAAATGAAGGTTATGACATATATAGATATAGATATAGATCATGTATTTAGAACTCAATACAGGCAAACAAATATAAATTAAAAAAATAAATAAATTATTGCTAGTCTTGCCAGACTGGGTAATTAGCTGATTGCAGTGGTACAAAAGGATTTTATAAGTACAAATTTACAAACCCAGTTTTTGTCTTAGGGTTACAGCTTCTCTGATGCCACCAGAGAGATATCGAAATATACAATTTTGTTACAGGTGAAGGTGAGCAGAATGTTTTGCAGAGCAATCTGTCTCTCAAAAATTCTTTTTTTGATCTGCACTATATGGTGCCTGAGTATTAGACCCATGACAAAAATAGAACATTCACAGTTTGTTTTTCTGTAGTCAAGGAGGTGAAATAAAGATGCCTTTTGATATTAATTTCATTTTAGAATCACCTCATTTCTGGTTATCCTTCCTTACACCTTGTTAAAGTTTGACTTGACAGTGCCAGTAACCTAGATCAAAGATGTCATAATATATAATTGAAGGCCATATGGGACATGCTTGGTAAAAATTCATTTTGCAGAAAAAGGGATGCATGCACTTATCTAACTGATATGTAACATTTAGTTGCTCTTTTAATGCAGAAAAAAATTTTGATTGGATTGTTCCAATAAAATGGAATAGTCATGGCCATGCAAGTGTGCAACAGGCCAAATTTGCTATGATTTTAGTTACTTTGCAATATACGGCTTCTTTTCCAAAAATATAGAGATGCAATAACAAAGAAGCGACAAGGCCTTGAAATATATATATTTGATTTATTTCAATACAACAATGCACTGCAGAAATGATAATACTGGACGATTGGAGGTCATATTTTTATATATTTTTTGCATTAAATGATATTATATATCAGATTTCAGAGTCAGTGTTTGCTTAGTGAGGGACTGACAGAATATTGCCATTCTACTTACTTATTCATTTATTATCTATTCAGTTTTCCAGTTTTTATTTTATTTATTGCTGTTCCTTTTATGTACATTTCTTTGTTGTGTGCAGCTTTTGTTCTCTCTACTATTCTTTGAGTCTATGATCTGTGGAAGTAATTTTGAACAAAATTAAGAGAGCTAAATCAACATTACCAATATGCTTGTATTTGCCTGGAATGTTAACTATCTCTTAAGATTTGTATTTCATATATAGTGTAGTCTTTTTATTGTCGAAGGTTATTTGAATGTCCTCTAAGAATTGCTGAATTGTTTATTGATCTAATAATTATATATATTTCTTGGTACTTCTGATGTCTGTCCTTCCTTGTTCCTTTACCTTGAAAATTTAATAAACAAAGAATCAAAGAAAAAGGAATAATAATAAAAAAAAAAGATGCCTAAGAATAGATCCCTGAGGCTTTTCTATTTGAAAATCTTCTATATCAGAGTTATTGTTTATGGAAATCTGTGTACAATTTCTCAACTAACCTGCAAAAGCCTCTATGGAGTTATCTATAAGCCCACTATCTCTGAACTGTTAAGGAATATTTTATGATCTATAAAAATTTCTCCTGTTTCTCATCGAATTAGAGATAACATTGGTGTTGTGGGGAAGGGAGCAGTGTTGGTGGAACAAAGCTAGATTATACTGCAGTCAGAATAGTTTTCTGTTGCAGGTATTTGAAATCTTTGAACATCATGTATTCAAATAATCTTTGTTAAACCATAATGTGTTTATACACTTTTCCTTTTATTTCTTCTTTGTCTTTACTATTTTAGGATCTTTTTCTAAGTGAAAGCAGCAGTAATTGTAAAATACAAGTAAATGTCTTAATTATTGTTTTAGCAGATGAATTCAAGGTGTTTCAGTCTTGGGTGTGTTGGCCTAGGTGTGTTATTTTCAAACCGAAAGTCAGGGCAAGTAGTTTTATGTTGAGGCTATGGGTTTATTTTTTTTTCTTTTTCAAAGAGGATTTGTGGGTACATATCTGGAGGCTGTCAACTAGTTTCTTCAGAAGGGTTCAAAATTTGGTTTTCTTCATGAAGTTTTAATGCAAATTTCATTCAATAATTGAACTCTTGGGAACTGCATGTGCTGAACTTTCAGTTTGTTTCAAAAGTGAGTACAGATACATCACATTTCTTTAACTTTTGATAGGTTTAGTCTGGTAAATAACTACATTTACCATAGGCTTCTAACTGAGGTAACCATTTTTTGTTGGTTCTTGTTGATGATCAGGATTCAATGTGAACTATCACTATTTTTATATTATAAATTGCAATAGCATGTGAAGGTTTTTTGAAGAAGTTTAAGTAGTTTTCCATATGCTTTTAGGTAATCAGATCATCTCAGTCCTCCTGGAATGCTTTCTGTTACATTTTTCCTTGGTTATGTAGTTCTAATCACTAGTTATAGGATCACTCTCTTGACACTGCATGATTTATAGCACTACTTTATGATCACTACAGTTTTTGCTGTACTGCAGGTCCTAACCATACTGAATTCTGTTTATTTCTAAAACTCTCTAGCAAAGGTGAAATAAGAAATCAGATTTCCCTGTTGTTGCACACCAAATTTGTTTTTAAAATTATTGCTGAATGTCTATTCAAACATTGAAAAGGAACAGTCATATTAATTGTCAAATAGGCTTCTGCAAAGGAACATAAACAATTTTCTGACTAGTTAGAGTATTCCATGCATGTTTTGATCAAATTATTACAACAGTTAATGAGATCTATTGACCTTTAAACTGTGCTATGAAATGTTGTTTCTAACACTGATGTTGTAAAATATATTCACTTAACATCGGATATCTTATCAAGAAATGCATATCCTATATTCCAGTCCAGGACTGTTCTTATTCTTAAATGCTTAAGCTTTGCATGCTTATTTATATACTTGTGACTTTTTAGGGATTATTCCATAACTAGAAAACTGCACTGAAATTACCTCAAAGGCAGGTAAAAAGTTTTGTGTGATCAAAAGATCATTTTTTTCTAATAACCCATGTCTTTACTTTCTGTTTTGAGGTATTACAGGCTGCCTTACTCATTTGTGAATGCATTTTATTTTATTATCTTATTATGCTCACATTTCTGTGTTTAAGATTCTGATTGTGTCCCTATTCATGGCAGATGAGTTTGGATTTTTGTTTGTTTGTAGTTTTACAAAGCAATATGTCCCAGTCTTTTGTTTTGTGCTATGAAAATTGTCTGTCATAGAATCAAAGAATCATAGGATGGTTTTGGTTGCAAGGGAACTTAAAGATCATCTAGTACCAACTTCTCTGCCATGGGTAGGGACGTCTTCCACTAGACCAGGTTGCACAAAGTGCTATCCAGCCAGGCCTTCAACACTTCCACAGGTGGGGAATCCACAACCTTCTGGCCAAAGTGCTATCCAGCCAGGCCTTCAACGCTTCCACAGGTGGGGAATCCACAACTTTCTGGGCAGCCTGTTCCAGTGTTCCACCCCCATTACTGTAAAAAATTTCTTCCTAATATCTAATCTAAACCTACTCCCATTCAGCCATTCCCTGTTGCCCTATCACTACATGCCCTGGTGAAGTCCCTCACTGGCTTTCTTGTAGGCCCCCTTTAAGTACTGGAAGGCTGCTATAAGGTGTCCCCAGGGCCTTCTCCAGGCTAAACAATTCCAGCTTGAAGATCTTGGTGGGTCTCTTCCAACTCAGGGTATTCTATGATTCTATTCTATGATTCTATGAAATCTTGAGGCTGGAGGCAAGGTCCTGGAAATGGAGAAGAACTATGGAGATACACAAAACTTGACACCTAAGATTCATGACTGTGAGCAGGTGTCCAGAATGAAATTTGAACATTTTTTCCCAGCTGTTCCTGACCAGTAGCAAAATCCTTGAATGGACGGGAGTTAGAGAATTTGGAATTATAATGCTAGAGGAAGAGTGAAAAGGTGAATACATGAGATAATTAAGAAGAGTAACAGCTCAGGGCTAGCACCCAGATCGACTCTGAGTTGTTGACATCTTGCCTGTGGCAAGTGGACTGCATGGACCTAGCAAGCCTATTTTTCAAGAGTTTCCAAAAGTAGAAGGAGTGTTTTTACACAGAAAAACAAATCTAAAATACTTGCAGAATTTACTTCAGAGACTCACTGCTTCACTTTATTTCATTTTTTCTAAATAGCCTTAGGCAGGCACTGAAAAGTCTTCAGGTACTTTTCTGAAGTTGTCAATAAGTGGCAAATTACCAGAAAGAGAGTTTATATTATTTCCTAAGAAAATATCACAAACATGGCAAAGAGGTTTTTATTGACTACAATGCAGACTACTGTGGTAGGCTTGCCCATATCCTGCAATTTTATATTAATGACATTTCTTTGAAATCAGATTTTTGTGGATGAGTAGCTTTGGTCATCTGGAAATAAGTTTGACATTTAAATATTTTTCTCTCATCACTATACTTAAGTAGTTTTGGATATGAAGAGAAATAGGTTTTCAGTGAATTCACTCACCAGGAAACAGAACAGTGTAGAAGTCCACACAGTGCACATTGAAAAAGATGCTAGAGAACAAATGAATTTTTTCTTGGTTTCTGGCAGAGGCTATTCATCACATTTGTAGGAGTTTGCCTAGGAAATAAGCTCACGTGAGATTCTTTCAAATGTGTCAGTCGTACCATCTGCTAAGGATTTAGGAAAAAACACTTGAGAAATCCATGAAAAACAGAATTATGTGTTTCACATCTGATGGGTGTATTAACACAAAAGTCTAGGACTTAAATTGCCTCATAAATAATATAAAACCCAACTTAGTTTGCTATGGATATGTGCTTATATTAATTCTATGTTGACTAATGAGATGTGAGACCTGAGTGTAATTTGTCCATTTTTGGGCATTATGAGCTTCTGGCTTATACAGTACCAGCACCTCTTTTCTAACTCATTTTCAATAGAATTACAGGTTTTTAACATCCTTGAGGCCATTACTTCCTGTCAGATTTATTTCAATTGACTAGTATTTTTAAATGCTCTTGTAGGTGCACAGACAGAAACAGAGATACAGCGCTGATTGTGTCTGATTTTCTTTGGAAATCAGGAAACAATCAGTAATCATGCATACTCTTCCTCAAATCCAAGTTCCATCTCTCACTAGGATGAAATTAGTTGAAAGAGAATAACAAGAACAAAAACAAGCACGAGAAAACACAAAATTGAAACAGGAGGGGCTCGTTGCTTAGGCTTTGATAAAATAAAACCTTCTTTGAAGATGCAAATGTATACAACTACAAGGGAAAGACCATGATAATTTCTCAGGTTCTGACTAAAAGTGCTGCTGAGGATGAACTTGCACCATGCTTCACTCAGCTAATTTTCCATTGGAGACCCAGCTGAGCAGTGGAAATAAAGAACTATCATACTTCCCTGCTCTATAAACTTGGCATTGGCTTTCCTAGCTCTTCCCAGCAGTATCTGCCTTGAAAGTCTCTTCAGTTGTTTAGTTGGTTTTACCTCTGACAACCGAGGATAGCTGACATAAAATGAAGAAAACATTTCTCTTTGAAATATGATCTACCCAAAATAATTGTAAAGACAAAAGTGGCTCTTATGTGGAAGATTTGTGTGTCTCCAAAAAGCATTAATTACTGAATATTATTGAAGCATTTGATGAACATCCTGCTGCATATTATTTTAAGAGAATCAGTTAGCACATGTCATACACTAGTTGAAGAAAATCTGTTCCTTTAAAAACATATAAGCTCTGAAACCATACTGGTACCAAAGAGGATAAAATTTCCTAGAAAACATTTATTATTTTTTTAAAAGTCAGTTTGAAATAGCTTGCCTCCAATATTTTTCATCAATCATTTTACAATGACATATTTTAAAAAGTTGAGATTCATCAAGTTTTTAATATATACTTGTACCTCCCTATCAATAAAATCTAGTTTTTTTTCTAAGATCTACTGGTTTAAAGGTTTTTATGGGAAAGGGCTGAAAGCTGGAAGGGCTTTTAGAAGCTATGTAAAGCTAATTTTGCAAATAGGTTATCACACTAAATTCAGTAAGAAGAAAAATTAAGCCTTTTACAGGTACATGGCAAATGGTACCTCAAAACATAATACCATAGAAAATTAAGTATACTGTAAACACACTTTCTCATGAACTGACTAGGATTTGCTGAATAGCATAAAATAGTATGAACAGAATTGATGTGAATTAGTCCTTACGTGGAACAATAAAATTTTACTTTTTAAGCAGCAAAAAAAAAGAAATATTTTATTCAGATTCAACTTAATTACAGCCAAAAGAATAGTGGAAAAATCCTATGGAAAACTACAGATCACACTAAAAATAAATGCCAAAAGAAGAAGGTGAAAGAAGCAAAAGGAAAAGAATCATAAGTTCATCAAATAAGATTTTAGAAAAGGAAATTTGGCTCACTGTGAGTGAGGTTAATGTAAATATATTAAATAACAGATAGCTTAAGACAATATATAAAATTAAAAGTAAGAATTGTTGTCTTTATTAACACAGATTATAGGAATCTGATTCATGATCTAACTTGTTATTGTGCTAGATGCTGTACAGATAAAGTACAAAACATTGTCCAAAATACAGCTATTTTAAAATATCAAGAATAGTAGTCTGACAGGAGAATGAAGTATGTTGACTTCATTGCTAGCAAATATAGAATATAATTAGGAATTCATATGGAAGTATTTCTGTCTTAAAGGATAAAGAGATTACAGGAAACTTGGGGAACGTTTTTTTGCGTGGACCCTCACAGAGGATAATGGAGACATACTTTCCTAATGGTTCGCTTTTTACATGCAGTGAAGGTGCCAGATGATAGAACAAGTTGAGAAATAAAAGTTACATAAATCACAGCAAACAGATGACATTCACCTGACTTCTGAAAGATCTAATGACTAAAGTAGCTATATTACTGCATAAAATAATGTAATTTATCTATATCATAAGCCTGGATGTTTGTCAAGTTATATCTTACTTGCCAAATACGATGTCAAAGATAATCCTGGGAAGCCTAGGTCAGTGAAATTCTTTCAATGTAAATCCCTATCCTATTGCTGTTAGCTGTTGTTCAAGAGATAGGTGTAGCTTCTTGCTTGTAGTCTAGTTGGTTTTGGTTGTGTCGCCTGTCCATTAGTCATTCTTTATTCGTTGAAAAAATATATATTTTTCTCTGGCAATTCTTATGCACATTGTAGGCTATATTATTGAATTCAGAACCATTTTACTCTGTCATAAACAACTCGGTTGGGTTTTGTGCTTCTGTGCTGGTGATTACTATTTCATGAGTACTTGAAAACAGTTAATTTGAATAGATATATCTTGCAGCAGTCTTGAAAGCTGCTAGTTATCGAGCACTGACTATCATAAAGTTTGCTCAGTCTCCTGCAGTGTTGTTGCATCCTGGTCCACATAGGTCATTCACAGGTCTGTCATAGAGTCATCAAGGTTGGAAGAGACCTTTAAAATCATCAAGTCCAATTGTCCACCTAGCACTACCATGTATCCCCTAAACCACTAAATCATATCTCCCAGCACCAGATTCAGACACCTCTTAAACACCTCCAGGGATGGTGATTCCACCCCCTCCCTGGGAAACTTATTCCCGCGTCTGACTACCCTAACAGGGAAAATTTTTTCTCTAATAATTAATCTGAATCTTTTCTGATCAACTTAGGGTCATTTCCTCTAATCCTCTCACTGCAGGAATGGTAGAAGAGACCAGGTCTCACCTCAACACATTTTAACAGTTGTCCTCATGAACCAGTCAGACTTGATCTTGAGACTATAAAGCAAAACAAAAATAAATATAAACGCTTGGAAACTCCAATTATATAGCACATTTAAAGAGAGAAACAGAGGTTCTGAGATTCATACAGGTATAATGCAGGCACTGGTGAGACTGCACCTTGAGTACTGAGTTGAGTTTTGGGCCCCTTGCTTCAAGAAAGACATTCAGGTGTTGCAGCATGACAGAAGGGCAACAAAGATGGTGAAGAGTCGAAAGAGAAAGCACTATGAGGAGCAGCTGAGGTAGCTAGGGTTGTTTAGCCTGGAGAAAAGGAAGCTGGGTGAAGACCTTACTGCTCTCTACAAGTATCTGAAAGAAAGCTGTAGAGAGGCAGGTGTCAGCCTCTTCTCCCAGGCAACTAGTGGCAGAATAAAAAGGAAATGGTTTCAAGCTGTGCCAAGGGAAGTTCAGGTTGGACATTAGGGAACATTTTTCACTGAAAGGGTTGCCAAACATTGGAATGGGCTGTCCAGGGAAGTGGTGGAGTTACTATCCCTGGAAGCATTCAAGAAATGACTGGACATGGCTGGCACCTAGTTTAGTTGATATGATGGTCTTTGGTCAAAAGTTGGACTCAGTGATCTTGGAGGTCTTTTCCAACTGTAATGATTTGATTGTTCTGTGATTCTATAATGAGTGTATACCTGATAACACTTCAGGGGGTTGTGCTTAACTATTTGTGAAACTGTCACCTATTGTGATTCTCTCATAACAACCATGACTAGCTGTAATATAATATATCAATATATTGTTTAGTTTGTTTTATTGTAGTGTAGTTAACAATTTTTTTTTTGGATATATTCCAACAAGTGACTAAATTTATTTATCTAATAAGATTAACATATCTCAACATTATCTGGACTATTTTCTGCTTTATCTGATATGTGTGGTCTTAAGCTTGTTTATCATTAATTACAAAATGCATGACTCAGTGTGTCTTTTAAATTGCTTAAATTTATAATGCAGAAATTTTCTGTGTCAAAGACAATGCAACACAGTGCTGTCCATTACAGACAAACAACAGGCTGTATGATGTTATGGGGCCAATCATCTGGTAACAGACAGGGGTTGTTTTTTCTCCCCTTCATTGATGATCAAATGTGTTTCTGCTTGTGTTTTTATTTCACAAACATTAACACACAACTTTAACCTGAGAAGGTTCAAAAAATCATCTCTCACTTGTCTTTGTGAAAGGCAGGGCTGCAAATTTTTTCCTTCCGTTTCATCATTTTATTTCAGGTGGGGGAGGTGGGTGGGGAGGAAGAGTGTGGGTGTAATAGTACTGGAATAAATCATAGAATCATCAAATCATAGAACATTTATTTGTTTATAGAAAATAAATGTTAGAACTTGTAGGTGGCTAGGTCAAAAATATTTTTCTTACCAATCTCCTATAGAAATACACAGTATAATTTTGTTACCGTGTAATGCCTTTAGCAATAAATATTTTTCTAATGAAAACATGTATTGGAGACAAAATCCATGGATTTCTACATGGCTTTTCAAATCACCAGCAGTCAGTTTAGTTGCTCTAGTCTTTAAACCTAAAGGCCTAATTCTGGCAAAATCTTTTGATATGTTTTAATTACTTTCCTATGATATTTTCTTGGCGAGAACTGTAGAATATTGCAACAGAAATTCATATTAGACTAACATTCATCCTGAATTTTTTGAGATTCAGAAAGTTTCTGAGTTGTTTACTCAGCACGCAACTGCATAGGTCTGAAAAGACTCATTTGGAAAGATTTCTAGTTTCCATATGGGTTATAGTATGGTCACTGTGCAGACGATCTTGAAAATGCAGTTAAAAATTTAGCATATTCAAGTTCCTCAGCAGCAGAGTAGCCATAAACCCATTTGCTATTTAGCCATTTAACACAATTATTTACTCTTCAAGAGATATACAGTTACTATAGCAACAGCTACATTTACAGTCCTAGAATAAATGGAAAGCCTAATCTGTCCTGCCAGTAGAGCAAAAAGCTTTTTAAAATGTAGTTTATCTGTTGCTTTTCTAATAGAAATTAGTGGCACTCAAATTATGAACCATGATCTGGTTGCAGACTGCCAGCTTTGATCTTGAAGGAAACTGTTACACCCAGCTCATGGTTTGACTGCATGTTCTGTAGCTTCGACAAGTGACAGTAATATACTCTTTTCTTTTATTTCTTTTTTCTTTAGTCTATGATAAGATGACAGATGCAGACAGAATAAATGAGAGAATCTTTAGGTGGCTCTTTTCATGGCTAAAATGATCAGTAACCTAGGGTGAGAGGTACCTTTCACATAAAATGTTAATTTAATAGCAATGAAATAAAAAATCATGTGTAATATTATTTTTTAGAAGTGCTATGGTTTTCCTTACAAAAAGATATAAATTACATAATTTTAAAAAGAATGTTATATAATTCTTCTTTGCAGGCTCCATTTCTGCTTGAAGAATTTGTGTGGGCAACTTGATATAAATTGGTTTTGCAGATTAAATTAGACCTGTTTCAGGACAACTCCCTATGTCAGTTCTGTATACTAGATTTACATGAAATATCACTGTATTCTGGAACAAGCAAGTGTGCTTGCAAAATCTAGCTTATATTAGCTTTTGTGTAAAGCCTGGGTTCTTCACTATGAGAAATACTTATTATGAAAAGGATGCTAAGGAAATAAATTTGGATTATGCATTTTTATATTTAAGATGATCTTAAAGAAGTATTACTGTTACTAGTTACTAAACCTTACAGGTGTCTCAAGGAGTTACCTGAGGAATAAAGTTCTATTGGTCTATGCATCAAATCAGCAGAGTGGGCCTTATACTTCATGTCAGCAGTGAGTTGTCAAAGTTGGTTAGATCAATGCCCTGCTTGCTCTCCTGTTCACTTCTGCTTGCTAGATCATACTCTATGGCACAGCAGTTATAAGGGCTCTCTAAAGCTCTCGTCCCCTGCATTCCAGGTGTTGTCAACATAGCATACCAGTGTAAGAGAGCAAATATACACTTCAACCCTTTTTATTTGCAAGGTGTTGTCAACATAGCATACCAGTGTATGAGAGCAAATATACACTTCAGCCCTTTTTATTTGCAGTGTTATCGGTAAGAATGGTATATTCTGGCCTAGGAATGGTGCATATTCTTACTCTTTATAAAAACAAAATTACGTGTATATTTTCATTGTTTTGGATATTTTAATGCCCTTACAAAACACAATGTTAATCTTAAAATTATTTACTCCCACAGTATTTGTAATTCTTCTTCTTCCATTTGAAGATATA
This sequence comes from Acanthisitta chloris, assembly GCF_000695815.1. Taxonomy (NCBI): domain Eukaryota; kingdom Metazoa; phylum Chordata; class Aves; order Passeriformes; family Acanthisittidae; genus Acanthisitta; species Acanthisitta chloris. Next base: position 17,305 of record NW_008657818.1, on the reverse strand, counting down.
TGATCATGCAAACATATTTAAGGTGCTTGGCTGATTTTTTCCTCCTAATTACTGCAAAGACTGAAGAAGAAATTGTTCTTGACAGACACATGAAAGCCTGTCTCAAAGCTTGTTTTTCACTCTAAATTGGTGTTTGTTAGAGCCTTCTGTTTATGACATGTTTCTGATAAAAGAAAATTCCTGCATATTCTTACGTGAGGAAAGAATGTAGATTGATAATACACATAGAAAAATGAAATATTTTCAGGCTTAAGGGTTCCTGATGGGAGTTCCCATGAAGCAGTCTCTTCAGGTAAGAAGAGTGGAAGATAGTCACTGCAGATGTATAGAAAAGCTCTGATCAGTAGCTTGTCATACATACTTAAAGCTTGGATTCTGCATATTAGGTAGATCTTTGGCAGCCAGATGGCTTGAGATTTAAAAACAAATATTTAAAAAAACTTAACCTTAGAAATAAACTAAAATTATCTTAAAATAAAATCTACCTACTTCTGTAATTTATGAAAAAATAAAATGTATTATTTTAGTTAAAAAGATGCATCAAGATTTATTGATTGCACATTATTTCACAGATGCTTTTAGAATTACTTTCAATTTCTATAAAAATGGTTATTAAGGAAGGTTATGGAATGGTACTTCATGTTCTTCCAGAGCACAGAATTGAACTGCATGCAAACACCTGTAAATTAAGAAATGATGAGTTTTGAATTCAGACTTCTAAATCCAGGAAGTACTAAAATACAGAACACACTCATATAATCTTAACTATGCCTTCATTTAGCACAAGTCCAATCAGGCAGTAACACATGCAATTGCTCTTTCCTGGGCAGAACAAATAGAAACTGTTTAGCCCTATGTTAAAATGAATTGATTCAGCCTCAAGGCCTCCTTGTAGTAATCAAAAAGTTGTGTTCCTCCTCCTTTTTGTTTTCTTTTATACCAGACTATTGGTAAAAGTTTTAAGTTAGCATCATTCTCATCCCAAAATACGGACTTTACTTGTATTGCACTTCAATCATAAAATAATTTCAAACACACGAATAGGGGATTGGTGTCTCCCCTTTGTTTTCCTCTCCCCACAGTCTTAAATGCCTCCCCTCATATTCTCATATTTATTTCTTTTTGGAAAGTTTTGCATGCATGATTCATCCCCCTACCTCTCCTCCACCATTCTAAAAATGCTATCTAAAATCTTCTGCAGATTGGATTCCTTAAAAATAGAAATGAGACAACTTCCCTTTTCCTCTAATAGGACAGGTTTGAGCTGCAAGTAGGCAGACCTACTGAACAGACTCACATGATTTTTTGTTGCTGTCAATGCTCAGCCTTACACTGCCATGGACTGGGAGAAAGCAGCTCCACTTTTGGCTATCTTCTCCTCATGTGAACACTCCTTGGCTAGGCACCCCAGATACTTGGTTTATATAGATGAACATGAAGAATACTCTAGTTTATTTGCTCTGCAGTCACTAACTGACCAGTATGAGAGAATGAATTTTATGAATGACCATTGTTGCCGCTAATTAAGTAATTGTGGCTGTGTATAATAAGTGGGGGAAAAAATCCAAACTACTGATGCCAATAATGAATAAGATTGCATTTAGTTCAAATATGGCTTGATATGTCTGGCTTGTAGACCACATTGGCAAAGGTGGAAGAGGAGTGAGAAGATCATATGCTGGGAACCTCTTATTCAGATAACTTACATTTGAATCTGTAACTGTAACTTATACAACGAAGTCAAGGAAATGAACTTAAGCTTTAGAACTTCAGAGGACATACAGAAATACTGACCTTTGAACAGCATAGTTCTCAGCATTAAATACAAGAAACCTGGGGTTTCTCTGCAGCATTTCTCATAGTTGCAATTTTCTTCTTTCTCTTTGGAGGGAAAATTCTTCAGTCCTTGTTCTATCAAAACTGCCACTATTAATTATTAATAGGAATTTTGTTCAATGAATAATGACAAAGATTGTGTCCTTTGTTCTCAACAATTATTTATTTTCAGTCTGTGAATCTCTTCAGTTATACCTTCTTGTAGTTTTGGATCACGTATGCTTTGAATTTCCTCATGTCATTTATCTCTCAACCTTGGTTGTCACACAGAAAGTATAACTTTTACCTGTAGTTTTGTCTTCATCTCAGTTTCCCTTTTCTTGGTATTAACTCTCATTAGTCCTTAACTGTCAATTTTAGTTTCTATTATTGCTTTGAGGAAAAATACCATAATTATCTAGAGCACTGAATATGTATTGACTAGGTTAACATTTAGATTCAGTATTAAGGATATTAATATTAAAAAAGACCTTTTCAATTCAAAAAGTTTAACTCGCTTCTCAAATATTCTGATCTTATGTTTGAACTTATAAAAAAAGATTCTGGAAAAAGAATTCATAATTTGACGTGGATTTTTTTCATTGGAAATATAAAATAATCTTATCAGAGTCAACATTTCTCAACAGAAAAAAAAAGACTAGCAATTTGTCAACAGAAGCATGAAGAATGCATTCAATAATAATTAGTGTACAGAAATGATTAATCGTTTATGTATGCTGAAATTGATTTGGCAATTCAAGTTATTAACAAAGAGATAAAGGTTCATCCTTGCACTATCACAGTCGTGCTGATACCTTCCTCTTGTCTTATTGCCTTTGCAGAAAAGGCAAATGTGGTGTCTTCCCCTGCCTCCCCACACCATGGAAAATGGACTGGAGAAACAAGCATTTTAGCTAAAAAAAGCCTTTTTAAGCTACCATAAGTAATTCATTTAAGACTGACGTTTGGTCTGGTGAAAATTTTCAATTCACCACTGGAGAGGTTCTCATTTGTTAGTTATCACTCCCAGAAAACATTCCCAGGAAACACTTTGGGAATGGACATGACTAATTTCATATGGTAGTTTCCACGTGGCAGACTCTTTATGGAGGTTAAAAAACTATAGCATAGCATAAACACTGGCTATCCTGTGCCTTTTGGCTTGAGTGTCTAGGAATACCAACCAACATTTTCCTACTTTACTAACATAGATGTAGAAATATAGATTCAGATCTAATCGTACACATACTATGTGATCTGAAGTATTCATTGCTGCCACAGGAGGTGTATGGCTCCATCGTAGGCACTGTAGTAGGTTGCCTGAATACAACTCAGTGTTCATAAAATATCTTCCTTCTTCATAATTTAGCTTTTCTTATTGATTTGATAATAGAGTTATGCAGCATTGACTATAGCATTGTGAGGGTGGAATTGCAAGGATGGAGACCACAGAGTGAGTGGAACCAGCAGAATTGCCATTTCAGATATACAACAATACGCCTGAGGAAATCCCCTGAAAACAGGAGAGGTTAGGTGTAGCATAATAAGTCTTTTATCTTTTTAATGTTTATGATTCTGTGAAAATATTATTCAAGGAAGTAGCTTTTATGAAAGACATTCTCAGATACAGCAAATAATGATATTGATGAGAACAAATCAGTTTCATGGTGGAAGTGTTTAAAAATAAAAGTTTCTTTGAACTCAGTGAGAACCAGATTTAATGAAATTTAAATTAAAGTGAATGGAATAGATATGTAGGAGTTAATCAGCTGGAA
>NW_008657818.1:0-13699 GCF_000695815.1 Acanthisitta chloris | reverse complement strand
CTTTCCTTAGAAAGAAACTGCTTGAATGAAATCATGTATCTTGATGTTTATTGTTCTTTGACCGAGGCTTGCAAATGTATATTTTGAAAGCCAAATTCTGATCCAATTAAAGTAAATGTCAAGGATTTGGATTTTTTCTGTCTTTGAGATTGTCTCTTCTATGTGAAAGTGAATTGTCTGCCTGCACTTCTGTGGAAGTGCAATTTAGCAGCTCAGCAAGGCCCTTATTTGTTGTTCTACTGCAGTTGTTAATACATTGTGAGAGTATTATTTTTGTCTTTCCTAGCATAATTTCATATTTAGAATGAAAATAATAATCTAAAATAAATATGTCTGCTTGCTAAAGTTTTGCAGGGTGCAGAGTGCAACAGAATATGGAAAAAAAAATCACTTTTATTGTGATTGAATATTTTTTTTTATTCTTGATCAGCTGGAGGTTTGCCTTAAAAACATTAACAATCTGTGAACGCTATGGAAACAGAATTAGGGTAAGTCAAGTCTTGCAGTAACTTCAGTGACATATAGACACTACTTGTATTTGATTTATTTTACATTTTTCTACTGAAATGTCTGTAAACATTAATTTGTCTCCTATTACAAACATATTATGGCAGACATCTTCCCTCAAAAAATGACATTCCTCTATTCCTGGATTGAAGATTTTAATATTTATTGCAATTCATTGTTACTGCTGTGGTTATCTAATACATGTTGATAAAACAATGATTTTATCTCATTAATAAACCAAATTTTTATGGAAAATGTAGAATCTGTGAGAACTCAAAGAATATATAACAAATAATGGTATGTTTATTCATATTTTCTGTTTTAATATATATATAAATTATTATCATATTGATAGAGAAAAATTCAAAATCACAGATGACTGTGTAGATGGACCTACTTTTTGATTGATGTGAGTGCAAGACTAGGCTATAGGTTTATCCAGAACAGTGTCCTCTCTCTGCTCAGTGGACTGTATCAGCTTTAGGATGCAGCTGTGTTTTCTTAGCAACTGCTAACAACTCTTCTGAAACCGAAATTTAGAATGCATCCTAGCATTTAATAGTTCTTGATGGGTTTTCATTTCATTAAATCAATTTGTTTGATTTTGAAAGAATAGCCTACTCTGAAGAACAGCTGCAGTGAGCATAAAACTGTATTACCCATAGGAAATTCTGGCAGCTGATGCCTGTACTCAGAGGTGGCTGCCACCACAGAGATCATCTCTAGTTTTGACTCAATATTTTCAATGCTAACTGGCTTGGGATGGGCAAGTCCACTGTGGGCAGTCAGACAAATGCTCTCTAAGACTTCAGCAGTTCACCATTCAGTTCTGCTTCAGCAGGTCAAGTGAGAGATGTTGATAAGACCATCCAGGCCTTTATTTTTCATTGATTCCTTAACCATCTAGACAGTGTCTTCAAGATGCTCATTTCAATTTAGTGTCTGTCCCAGGGCATTTGCCACAATGGCTGCTATTGAAGTTGCACTGACAAATCAGAAGATGCCACAGAAAGGATACACAATGACCATTTTTTCCTATAACTCCGACCTCATCCAGGTGGAGAGATCTTAAAAGTCGCACTGCACAGCACCATTACCATAACTTCCACTCTTGTGTTTGGAGAGGAAAGAGGTTGCATAGCACAGTCCTTATACAGAAGCCCAGGTGGACTGCATTAATGTGTACGCACACATAGGAGTGGAATTAGGCAATTACACAGGGCTGAGCAGGTAGTATCTAAAACAGGTATGTAGACTATTTCACAGCTCAGTGAACTTGCTTTCAAGCGCATAACAGCCTTTATGGTCAGACTGACAGTAATCATGGACTCTGTAGTTCTGACACCTAACTTCTACTCTCACTACATGTCCCTCCTTCCAACTCCCTCCCTCATCCCATAGTCAAATCATGCAAATAAAAGAAGTAATCATTATTTACCCATTTAAACCTAAGGGTTGGTGTTGGCTGCATTGGAGAGTGAACAAATATGTATCCCTGAAAGCTGGTGAGTCTTATAGTGCTTTTATGCTATGTCCAGAACATGGCACTTTGGAGTAGCAACAGATACCCTCTGGCCTCTTCTAAAATTGAGGGATCCAAATCAATAGGTTTGTCTTAAGACATCCCTGTTGGAATACCTCTTCAATATTTCCATAGTAGGAGTGTATCTGCCGTGCCACATGCAAGGCTGATGACCAACTTCATCTTCTCGAACTATAAGCAACGTTAATTCTAGTCCTCTCTCATCAAGGGGAAGTCATGAGTTTAACAGACTTTTTCTGCATCCGGATTACCCCGTTTCTGAAGAAACTGTTGATCTTTTGAAGGCAGAGCTGGCACCATCTGAGAATTTCTGGAAGACTAGGAAATTGATGTAATCATCAGGACAGAGCAGAATGAAACAGAATAACAGAAAAGTTTCAGAAGAGGATCCATTAATGAGGGACATTGAAAGAAAGGTAGCCAAAGAAGAAAGGGATCATTGAGGTAAAAGGCAGAAGAAAGGTTGGATAGAGATTCAATGTCTTGTAGTTGATGTTAAAATCAAAACCATGATTGTCTTATTACATGAAGAGCAAGAGACCACCCAGGATATCACAGGGGCTGTTAACAATTAAAGACCCTCTTATTGGCTCATGTGCTGGAGGACTTTACAGAATCAAACAAAATCACAACATCCTTTAGTTTGGAAGGGACCTTTTCAGATTGTCTAGTCCAACCCTATCACTCAGTTAAGGTCAGCTAGAACAGGTTGCTCAGGACTGTCAGCCAGGTTTTGAGTATCTCCATGGGTGGAGGCTCCACAACCTTTCTGTCATCCTGCTTCAGCATTTGATCACACTCATAATAATAGAGTTTCCCTGTGCTCGTGTTGAATTTTGCAGACTTTAAGATGCACCAATTTCTTCCTTTGTTTTGTCAAAAACTAGCAAAAAAAAAAAAAGAAAAAAAAAAAGAAAGAAGGCTATAGGTAAGAATAAAGATCCTTCTTAACTTTTTGGATTCATCATGTAGCATCTATGGACTTTGCATCACTAACCATCACACTGGTATTTTTGGGGAGGGTTTGGAGAATCACATTTTCTGAACTTCTTTTATTAAGGAAGCACCCAGCACTGATGTGGGTACTTCTGTGTTTCCTAGCCAGGAAGCAATCTTCATCCTTTGATCCTTTTAAGTTTTTACTTTTCTCTTCACATGATTAAGCATAAGGACATTGAATGTAAACTCATTTCTTTCTCTTATTCTTCATTGTTTGATTAATACCTCTATTTATATTGTGATCAGACTACTTAAACTACTCATTTAAACTAGAAGTGGCTATTTCTCCTTATGAGATCACTGTGATGTAACTTTCTAAATTATATAAAAAATATTAATTGTTCAGGAACCTTTCAGGTTTTATAATGGCAAGTCTGAAATAATCCTTACAAATGTCATATATAAGCAAAAAGATCTATTGAAGAATAAAATAACTAAGACTGTATGATTCCGAAACAGTGAAATCCTATTTTAATAGATTTAAGGGAACCACAAAAATCATGTTGCCATGACCACCTGGATGAATTATTTTCTCTACAGCCTAGTAGTGACAGTTTCTGCACTGTAATTTTTAAAAGTTTCTTATGCTTCCACTGTTCCTTGGGTTCCTTAACCTCAACTTTCCTTTGTATAATTCCCTAATTTTTCAGAATGCTCCAGAGAATATCTACAAAAGAGAATTTATGATGTGAAATTTTCAGGAAAACAGTATAAGGGGAAAGCAGCAGATCTCATTAATTCTAGTCCTTATGGACATCTGGTCCAATGTTGGCTACACAGCTGCATGATTCTCTCTGCCCTGTCCCTGCTCAGGTTTGATGTATCTCTGCACAGTGCAGCATAAGTGAAAAATCCTAAAACAAGCTGAAAAATATTTATGTGGGGGAACCTAAGATAATCAGATTTCCACAGGAAATATGATTGAGACAATAATACTTGCTTTGTTAGTTTTCATGTTTAAATTACAAATATGATCTCTATTTTGTGTGAAGAAGTCTCAGGATTGATGTTTTATGACAATGACTCCTGTACTGCAGCAAAGTTTGAGGCCTTTACAGCTTATTTTGGAAGACACAAGACAACAGTGTCCTGTGTACAGGCTGCAGGCGTTATTGCTGCGACTGCTAAATGTTATGTGGTTACTTTTGTAGTAGGGATGAGATTGAGACCTCCAAGTCATTTCACAATAGACTATTGAATACCCATCAGTTGAAGCAAATTTCAGTCAGTAGCAACCTGAAATGCAATTGAACTTAATGACCTAGAGGTGAAAGGCTCTGTGTCTCATTACCACTTCCCTAAACCTTCCAGACCCAGAGTATTTTCTTCAGTCTTTTGAAAAGAAACATCTATTGTACAGACATAACTGCTGCTGAGTATTTTAGTCATTTAACTTCAGATTGTTGAGTTTCATTATTGTTTATTCCTTTGTCTCAAGCTGAATCATTTTCTATGAATCAGATAAAGCACTATCATTATAATATCATTTATGAAGGCTACATAATTGTAGCTTTTCTCACAGATCTTTGAAATAGTGCATTTTTTTCTTGCTAAATATTAATTTATTTTCAGATGTGGCTATTATATTATTCTATTTATTTCTCAAGGAAATAGTTTTTTAAGGAGAGGACCTCTGTATTTTTCTAAAAGTGTCTGAACTGTTCATTAGCTTTAATGGTAAAATAAATTTTCTGAGACAATTTACAAAAGTATTTTTGGTATTCATACAATTTTTTCACATACATTTCTGGTTTTAAATATATAAGGGAATAGAATTATTTGTTTGCTATACTTGACCTGAAAAAAAATCCAAAGTTTGCTATAAAATTTATATTTTCAGTGCATCTTAGCTAATGCATCAGTGGGCATCAGTTAGAAATTGGACACCATTAAACTAAAGCATCAAAGACATGGGGAGATTGTTTCTCTCCAAATAATAAGTTTACACCCTTGAAAGTGGAACGTAACAATGCAAATCATTACTACTTCTGGACAAAAATATTTTGTCTCACCCCTTAAGATTTCAGGTATATTATTTGAAGTGAATTATGACAACAATGAACCAAAGAGGTTATTCAGGGAGTAAAAATCCTACTTGGAAAAACCTTTAGAGTAAATATTTGTGCCTATCCCTATTCAAGAAAAAAAAAAAAAGAAAAAGGAAAAAATAGAAAAAAAAGAAAGAAAAAGAGAAAAAAAAAAAGAAAAAAAACAAACCAAAATCCTAATGTCGTGTGTGGCTTTTTGTGTGTACTTAAATTGCACAAGATTCACAAACCCTAAAGCAGAAACACACTCTTCAAAAGGTTATAAGCAGTAGAAGGTCACATAAAACAAGATGCCTGGCAGCTAGATAGCCCTCCTGCCAATGAACATTGGCACTATTGGCTCCTTTAATCCAGGGACAATTTAAATGCAAAGGGATATTTCACCTGCATTTTCCTTTTTTAAAAATTGAGGAAAAAAACAACCAGTGGCATTTCAGAAAAAGATAGGCATACTTATTTGCTTCTATGTCCAACTGAAATGATCTTAAAACCTCTGTATGTGCTTTTTTCAGAGAATTTGGCTAGTACAAGCCTCCCTTAAAAGTGGAAAAAAAACAGGAAAGGAAAAAGTATTTATAACTTCTTTTTTAACTTACTTGCTTAATGAATGGATTTTTTATTGTATTAACATCATCATCACTGTGTCTCTCAAAGGAACTTCATTGGGTTGAAACCCTCATATCTGTATAAATTGCTTAGTTACAAGTTAGATACAAGTTTTAATAAATATTCAGAATGATCATGTATATAGGATGAAAATGAAAATTCCCTGTCTTTTCCAATAAATTTAAATGTTTTTGAATGACTATAGTGGTTTCTCAGTACCTTCTTGCCTCTACAATCAGCAAGATCTTAATTCAGAAAGAAGATCATTTAATGTATAATAAGAGGTAAAAAAATAGTATTTTCATTTTTCTCCACAGTGAAGTCACATAAGAACATATATTGATAAACTATCTGCAGAGAGTTATGTTGTGAAAGAGTTTTAGTGCTTCTAAACCACAAGAATGCAATACAGAATTCCTCATGAATATCTGTATTGCTGAAAAACAGTCCTACTGAAAAAACTGTATCTAGCAGATATGCCAAGAATTTAACGTGCCTTTACAATCAACTGTCCTCTCATCCATGAAAGTGGGCCCTTGTGAACAGAACTGAGATTTTTAGCATAGGGAAATTTTTATAGCCATTCTCTGTACTGCTGGTTGGTAGAAAACATTTGTTTCAACCAAAGCTGGTAATCTGGGCTGTTCCTCAAACATTCCATTAGCTTTCTTTTTTTCTTAAGCTACTTTTATTAGCCCTCAGGTTTATAAAAATGCCCAACTATTTTTGAAGTTGCAATAAAAATAGCAGGCACCACAAGACAGAAAACAAAAAAAGAAAATATATCCCACCCAAAAGAAGGATTTCTTACAACTCAATCAGTGAAATAAACATTATAGGAATTTCAGTTCAAGGGGGTTTAATTTGCCACATATTTTAAACTTCTAGGCTTGTTAGTGGGTATGATTCTGGGGAAAAGAGTGAAGAGCTGTGATTCATAACATTTGAAGAATGAGAGGTTTCAGACCCTCAGGCATGGGAAGTTCTGATATTGTATTTCTCCCCCTACTCCATTGCCACTATTTATTTGATATTAGAGTACCATGAAGAGAAAATTGAAACAGAATGCAAAATATCTGTTGTAGATGGCCAAATTTCTACAGGGTGTAGTTCTTTGTCAGTGAATTTTCATCCCTGTGTACAGACCATTTTTGTCTGATGGTCCCCTCTCTTCATGTTCCCTTACCCTGTTTTTTTTCTTCAAGGAATACAGACAAACCTTACAATTTTATTTTTTTTCAATTCTTTGAGGATCTGCTTTGCCTTGATTTATACCAGACAACCTCTAAATCCCATGTTGCAGTTAGTATCATCCAGGTCAAAGAGTACTTGACTGGGCTCTTGCTGAAGCTCAGAAAAAAAATAGTAATGATTTGTCTGAAGGGTCACAGTAGACTGTAAAGAAATGTATCAAAAACTTGGATAAATCTTTGCCTGTAATGAAGAAGTGCTGCCTTTATCAGAACTGATTTGCCAAAGAGTGGAGTTTAGGGTAGGATTTTTTTTAGAATATATTACTTGAATTGAGGAGAAAAATCAGTATTTTTCTAAATATTTTAAATACAAAATAACTTCCACATTTGCAGGGGGTATTAGGAGGTAAGTGGATTAAGACTGTGGCAGTGCTGAGGGTAGAGGTAATAACAGGAATCTGCTAAAAGGAGATAGAGTGTAAAGCAAAAGGAAGATTTGAGCATCTATATTAAAAAAAAAAAAAGAAAAAAGAAAAGTAATAAGAAGACAGGAAGAGGAAGAAAGCAAAGGGTAACAAATGAGAATTTTGTGAGGTTTAACACTTTCTAGCTCTAACTGTCTTGTCTTGAACATGCACTTGGGAAAGCAGGGCAGGAACAGTGTGGGAGCAGGACAGGAACAATGTTATCCATTTAGATGTTCCCAGTCTCATCTGATGTGATATAATCCCTCTTTTTCTTCCCCTGAGTAATTTGAAGGCCCTCTTCTTCTATACAAGTATGAACATATAATTTCCTCATCTGTAGTTATTAAAGTTTCTGGTCTAGGTCTTTTGAATGTCTCCTTCTACTCATGCATATGTTTTGATACCAGGAGCTGCTGAATACTGTTTAAACAGATCTTTTTGACATCCCAACAGAAATCATCTCTGCTCCTGTATGTAGGCAAGACATGCAACTGGTGTAGAAACTGACGTGTAGCCTGTAGTCCAAAGTTCAAACTCATGCCATCTGAGGAAATATCTTATTTCTGTGATTTAGTAGATCTTTTTTTGTTAACAACCTTTCTATACTTATTGCCTTTGCTATGTGAGTAACTTTTGCAAAATGCTGAGAACGCAAAAAATAGATACTACTGTCTTTTGCTTTGGCAATGCCCAGTAAATGCATTAATTGAAGTATTTTGATATGTCCTGTGTTGCCTTTTTATATTTGCCTATTGTGCCCAGCTGAAGAAGGTATTTAAGTGTAACCATGTTTATAAAGGGAAAAACAACAAACAAGGAGAGGAGAAGGGTAAAAAGAGAGTAATAAACAGTAGAGGCATCACCAAGGTTGAAGAAGGGGGAGGAGCTGCTCTAGGTGCCAGAGCTGAGATTGTTCTGCAGCCTCTGGAGAAGACCACATCAGGGTAGATATCCTTACAGCAGCCCATGGAGTAGGTGGCTATTTCCTAAAGGAACTGTGGAGAACCTGTGCTGGAGCACGTTTATCCTAAAGAACTGAAGCCCATGGCAGTAGAGGCATCACCAAGGTTGAAGAAGGGGGAGGAGCTGCTCTAGGTGCCAGAGCTGAGATTGTTCTGCAGCCTCTGGAGAAGACCACATCAGGGTAGATATCCTTACAGCAGCCCATGGAGTAGGTGGCTATTTCCTAAAGGAACTGTGGAGAACCTGTGCTGGAGCACGTTTATCCTAAAGAACTGAAGCCCATGGGGCCACACTGGATTTGAAAGAGCATGAAGAGGAAGGAAAGATAGAGGCAACTGCTAGAGATTGACAACCTCCATTTCTCATCTTCCTGAGCTGCTCAGGAGGTGAAAGCAGATGAATTCAGAGTGAAGGAATCAAGTTGAGCATAGAAGAAAATGGGAGCAACGGTACTGCTTTAATGTTTGTCTTTGTTTCTCACTAGTCAAATCCATTTTAATCTGCAGTAATTTGATTATCCCCAGATTGAGTCTGTCTTGTCCATAACAGTAACTGATAAGTGATCTTCCTGTCTTTACCTTGACCTATGAGCTTTCTTGTTCTGTTTTTGCCCTGTCCTGCTGAGGGGTATAAGTGAGCAAGTGTCTGGGTGGAAGTTTGGCTCTTAGGTTAACATACCAAAACCACACAAGTTACTTGCAAGTCTATCTATTGCCAGTGATGAATATTCCTCTTAACCCCCAAGCTGCCAACACTGCCTTACTGTGGGACATTCCTTGTTTTTGATGGATCTCAAAAACCCTTGGAAGTACCAGGCAGCTAAATCAGGCAGCTCAGAGAACACCAAATAGTGGTGTTCTCTCCCAAAGCAGAGGCTATCATTAGATGCTGAGCAACTTCTGAGTACTTGAGATTCTGTGCAAAATTATTAAGATGATAGAATAGAATAGAATATTGCAAAGATGACAAATATAGCTTTGCCTTCATATTTTTGGAAGATTAAGATAAGAAAAACATCTTCAGCATGCTTGATAATATGCTTGACTCAATCAAGACACTGGCTATCAAACAGTTCTTATTAATACATTGGCTGGTCAACCTGATATGGCAGACATTATTCTAGTAATTTCTCAGACAGAATGCCTATTATGTCTTTATGGTGTAGCTATTTTACAGACAAACACACAAAATAGAGGCAGAAGGGAAATACAGTCATCTCCTAAAAAAATTTTGGACCTCAACAAGAAGGAAGGGCTTGCAGAGATTTCAGGCAAAGAGAATAGGATTTTATTGTAAATAAATAAATGTTGGCCAAAGTGAAACTGCGGGCAATAGGACTTTCATGCTGATATTTCCTAGGCATTAACAAAGAAAGCTTTTCTAATGAAGGGCTAGCAAAACAGATGAGCCCAGAACATGTGTCTGAAAACTGATGGAATTTATATATTTCAAGAAACTATAGATGTTATTGAGTTAGTGACAGAACTTGTGGTAAAAATCCCCACATTCATTTAAACATAAAGGTATGGAAAGCCATAGAATGGATTTAATGTTCAAATTTTACCCAAAAACATCAACAAAGGAGTACGAAAGCTGTTTTAGAGGTGCTAACACAACCACGCTTTTTAGGAACAGCTACGGCTCTTCTGTGGAGAAAAATTCTTGATTAGTAATGAGGCAATAAGGAGAGATCAAAGACACAGCTAAGACGAAAGTGGCTTGTAGAATGTGTGAGTATTCTGCTTCAAGCTAAGCAGGACCATACTGAAAAAGTGGATCATCCCACAAGTCATCTTATTTTGCATACACAAGGCAATCATGAGTATAACGTATTTCTAACTGCTGCTGAAGTTACAATTATGTGATATGATATAAGAAGACTGCCAAGATACAGTTTAGAAAGAATCTCTTGGTTTTGAGCAGAAAAATGAAAGTTTCAATGTGACCAGAAGCAGAAGTCATCTATCAAGACAAAAAAAATTATTTGCTAGTGCATTTACATCTGAAATGGTAATCACCCAAAAATTGCTCTGTCAGCTCAGCAGGCATTTCAGTCCAGTCATGGATTATGAAGGATCATAGTCCTGGTCTCACTTGAGTCATTTCTATGGAAATCCTTCACATAAGCCTAGAGCTCTTTCTTCCATCTTCAGTGTTTATACAGGCAGATATGCTAGGCTGTGGACACAGAGAGAAAGTTTTATCTCACCGAAACTGTCTCCACAGTAATTCTCCATTTATTCACTGAATCTTCTGCCTTTATTTGCTAAATTTCCAGTTATTTGACTATTGGTTAGTCTCAGCAATATAACACTCATCCCCCAGACAACACAAGAAAGAGAACAAAAAAAAAGAGAAATCATCCTTATATTAGTATCTCACCAGTACAGTGTTTCCATAACTTTGTTTTATGCATATATAAACTATTATTTAACTTTTTAGTATTAGAGACCTCTTTGTATTGTATACACACTTGCTTTGGTCTGAAGTCAGACTTTTAGCACATATCTAAGAATGTGGAAGAGGCTAATATACTTCAGGCTATGAAAAAGACACAATAATTCTAAGAAATAATAACATTTGTATAAAGATGTTTTATTGTTTTTACAATTGTCATAAACAAATCAGCCTTTGTACTGTAAATGTCAGCCCATACCTGCAGCAAGTGCTTGTAGACCTCATAGTTGTCAGCCAAAATTTATATTGATATCACTTAGCTTCTTTAACATGCTTTTCAGGGTTCCCATCCTGAAATTTTTCCTTTTGTAAGAATTTTCTATATGCTCGCCTACCAGTCTCATGCCTCTGCTCACGCAACTTTTAGCAATTGATGCATGGACATTTCTAATTTCTCAGTGGTGTTAATAAGAGCTGAAGATACTCTACACTTCAGAACAGCAAGTAAAGGGACCTCATAAATGTTGACAGTATATATGAAGTGCTGATATTATTTTGTAAATTATTTAGTAAAAAATTTAGCTGCTCAGCACTCAGACCACATCACCAGATTTGAACTGTTCCTGCTTATCTATAAGCTATGTTTTCAATTTGTTCTTCTTGATGAAGTCTCTCAGTGATCTACAGCTTCTACAACAGGAATTAATTTCCAGAGTGATTATCTGAAGACAATATATTTCATTTAGTTGGCTTTCTTCCATTGCATTCCATAAGTTTGTCTTACTCTGCTCAGTTGTCTGTGTTTCAATCTAATAGTCAAACCTGCTATAAAAGTGCTATACCTTCTAAAACCAGGAAAAATGTGATTTCATAGGCTTTCAGGTGTTTGCAAAAAATATCTCAAAGCTACATTTTCATTACATTGTTCACAGAATGTCCATTCTGAGGACAACTTTATAACCTTTGACCTTAGTTTTTATTGTTATGATATACTGTATAATTCTTTTATTGGCATTATTTTATTGGATTTTAGGATACTATTATGCTGCTTTGTTGGCTGTTCCATTGCCTCCAGTAGCATAAGCCACATTGCTTCCAGTGGATTTTTGCAGTTTAATTAGTATGCTGCTGTGCTGTTTTTAGTGGCATGCTGCTATGGTACCTTTAATTGAAATCTTTCTCTTATGACTATAATAATTATATCACCCTGATGCCTTTAATCTGGCACCATTTTATAGCATGTGGCTGTGCCACATTAACTCCTTGATATTAATCATTTGGATTAGCACCATGGGATAACCCAGAAGTAAGAAACACACTGACTCCTCTGTTGGAATATTTTTCATAAAGCCTTGAATGCATGCCTGTGGCATACTCAAGGATATCAGGACAAGCACCTTTATGTTTCAACTACATTTTTGAAAATCTTAGAATAATGTATCTTCTTGATCTTTTCCCAAACTTCCTGTATCCCATGACAGATATTTTGTATTAATTCTAAGAAGCTTCACTTTTCTCCTCATTTATGTTTCAGTCTCATGGGCTAGTAAATGGATGCAAATTGTTCTTTATCTGTCCTTTTGGATATATCAAAAAATACCAAATACTTTGTACAAAATTTGATAGATCCTTTTCATGTTTTTCACCTATTTATTTTAATGTACTCTCAGTGCTATTAAGGGCACTCCAAAATAAAAACAAAACAAAAATTATGCTTTTTATGGACCCGGTAACTGGAGACAGAAATTAATGCCATTTGATACATAAAAATACATGCATTTTTTCAGAATAATACATTGTACAGTTGAGGAGGGCCATCCTACTTGTGAATACTGATGATTCTTTTCACAACTCTATCTTCCCTGATCTATTTAGTGCTAAGGGTTGCAAAAGGCAGTGTCTGTGGAAGGTCTTGCAATGAATAAAATACAGTCAGTTAAAGTACATCCTGATAAAGCCAAAGGTGGATGCAAACAGGAAGAAACAGCAGGGCTGATATATTTTCCTTTCATAGAATCATAGAATGGTTAATGCTGTAAGGGACCATAAAGTCCGAGATTTGGACTCAGTGTTCCTTGTGGGTTCCTTTGAACTTTGAATATTCTGTTATTCTGTGATCTAGCTTCAACCACCCTGCCATGAGTGGGGAACTCTCCACTAGACCAGGTTACTCAAAGCCCCATCCAGCCTGGCCTTGAGTACGTCCAGGTATGGGGAGTCCGCAACCTCTCTGGACAATCTGTTCTAATGCCTCACCACCCTCACAGTAAAGAGTTTCTTCCTAATATTTAACCTATACCTACCCTCCTTCAACTAAAGGCCATCCCTCCTTCATGAGTTTCACACAGGCCCACTTCTCAAGCCGGTCAAGGTCCCTCTGGATGGCATCTGTTTCCTCCAGAATCTTGACCACACCACACAGATTGGTGTTATCAACAATCTTGCTGAGGCTGAACTCAATCCCACTGTCCATGTCACCAACAAACATGTTAAAAAGCACCTGTCCCAACACCGATTCCTGACAAATGCCAAATGTCACTGCTCTCTGCTTGAACATAGAGCTGTAGGCAACAACTCTTTGAGTGTGACCATCCAGCCAATTCTTTATCCACCATGTGGTCCATGTGTCAAAACCATGTCTTTCCAGGTTAGAGACAAGGTTGCTGTGCATTTGACTAAGAAATACCTCCTCGAGTTTTTTTTCTACAAGTTCCAAAACTGCAGTGTCTCAGATCTCCAGCTTACCCTGAATGGTCACACTGTTAGAGTTCAGGAATGCTACTTCCTGGCAAATGCACTGTAATTCACAGTTTCATATATGAAGTTCCACATCATACCATGTATGTCTTACCTACAGGATGGATTGCTTCAACATGCTTATATTCATAATTGATTTCTAAACTGGGATATTTTGTGGTGATCTGCTAAGTGGCACTGATTTGCTATAACATCTGTTTGCATTCTTATGAGTTTTTG
>NW_008657817.1:2477-2681 GCF_000695815.1 Acanthisitta chloris | reverse complement strand
CAGGGCTGGGATGCAGCATGTTGGCTTCACCCGGACTGGCTCACATCCCGACAGGGCAGGGACAGCCCCTTCCCCAACCCCCAGCAGTCAGGCAGCTCAGCCCGGGCACTGCTGGCACACGGAGAGAGTCGCTGGCCACCTCCCGATGGCTTCGGGTGTCTCATCTCCTCCCCGGGAGGGCTGGGCAGACCCTGCAGTGCCGTG
>NW_008657817.1:1826-2072 GCF_000695815.1 Acanthisitta chloris | reverse complement strand
TCCCCCGAGCAGCCTCTCACCCCTCTCTCCCCACAGCTGCACTGTCGCCCTTTGCGGCGACGCGGCGCATCGGGCACCCGTACCAGAACCGGACACCGCCCAAGCGCAAGAAGCCACGGACGTCCTTCTCCCGGGTGCAGATATGTGAGCTGGAGAAACGCTTCCACCGGCAGAAGTACTTGGCCTCGGCTGAGCGTGCTACTCTGGCCAAGGCTCTCCAGATGACGGATGCCCCCGGCAAGACCT
>NW_008657817.1:368-1804 GCF_000695815.1 Acanthisitta chloris | reverse complement strand
GAGGTAACGGGGACAGCCTCAGGGCAACTGCTGCAACCATGACCCACACATCCCTCTGTCAGCCCTGCAGGCTCCCTGCGTCTCTCTGGCAGCCCTGACCCTCTGCGTCCCTCCAGCTGCCAAGACCCTCTGTATCTCTCTGTCAGCCTGACCCCCCTATCCCTCTGGCATCCTGATCCCTGCATCTCTCCAGCAGCTGCCTCCTGCTGTGGTTGGGTCCCCCCTTCACCCCAGGAGAGGCTGTACTGGGGAGGGATGGGGCACCCATCTCCATGACATCCCCCTGTGCCTGGCTCAGTGAGGTCCAGTGGAATGTGTTACACTGTCACAAAGCAGTGCTGAGGGGTGAGGGACAGGGCTTGGGCTGTGAGGCAGTGCCACATGGGCACACACAGCAGTGCTGAGGGATGAGAGATGGGGCTGTGGGGCAGTGCCACACCAGCACACAGTGGTGCTGAGGGGCGAGGGACAGGGCTGAGGGGCAGTGCCAGCTGCAATCTGTGCCATGGTCTGTGCCGACGGTGTGTGTCTGCAGGCGTCAGACGGCGGAGGAGCGTGAAGCAGAGAGGCAGCAGGCCAACAGGCTGATGCTGCACCTGCAGCAGGAGGCTTTCCAGAAGAGCCTGGCACAGCCGCTACCACAGGACCCGCTCTGCATGCACAACTCCTCGCTCTACGCCCTGCAGAACCTCCAGCCCTGGGCCGAGGACAACAAGGTGACATCGGTCTCAGGGGTGGCCTCTGTGGTGTGAGGGCCCTGGGCACAGCCGATGTGCCAGGAGGTGGCAATGGGAGCTCAGCGGGCTGAGCCCAGGCTGTGGCGGGGAGGGGGCTGCAGCTTCCTGGGAGCCCCTCACTGGCAGCCCTCTCCCCGCTGTCGCCAGCCTTCTTGGACCCCCGGAGCAGGCAGCTGTGCCCCTGTGGTTGGACTCAAAGCATCACCAAATCCTGCCTGGAGCACTGCTGTGAGCAGCTCCCTGCACGGACTCAAGGATGGGCCCCTGCACCACATGAAACTCTGTAGCTCCCTGCCTGGATCCCCAAGAGCCAAGGGCTGGGCCTATGTAGCCCACAGACATCTGCAGCCCCCTGCCTGGACCCCCAGGAGCCCTGGGATGGGTCCTTGCACCCCATTGACATCTGCAGCCCCCCAACCCCAGTGTCCCTGCTCCAGGGCAGCTTCTCAGCAGGTCCCTGCTCAAGCCCGGCTGCCCCCCCCCCAGTGGCTCCATGGGTCAGGCTGGTTCCCCTTGGGGCAGACACGTGGTAGACTCCACGGCATGGAGCTCCCATTCCTGGTGCTGGGAGCCCCCCACCCTCACAGCGGGGTCTGCACCACTCACACCTCTTGCCTTATCCCTGTCGGAGTTTGCCACCTCTGGCTTCCAGCTGTGTCCCCTGGGCTGGATGAAGAACTTTGCCCCCCTGGACTCCCC
>NW_008657817.1:0-265 GCF_000695815.1 Acanthisitta chloris | reverse complement strand
CCCCCCAGCCTGTGATTCACCCTGGGCCTCCCATTACTTCCCACAGACTGAGCCTTGGTGTGACCCACAGCACACTCGTGGGGGACAGAGGGGCTGAACCCCCCTCCTCTGGCAGATCTCTGTGCACCCTCTCCAGTGACCTCTTAAGTGGGAGTTCCCCACCACAAGCTCCTCCAGCCCCACTCTGGCCTTGGTTGTTGATGATGGAGGGGAGGAAGGGAGGGTGAACAGTGATGACCTTGACCCTGAACTCGACCTTGCACCC
>NW_008657816.1:20637-59377 GCF_000695815.1 Acanthisitta chloris | reverse complement strand
TTTTTTTTTTAATCCAGAAACAAGCGGGCCCTTTTTGTGCTCGAGGCGAAGGCAGCAGACCTTATCACAAAAAGACAAAGGCAAATATTTATCAGGGAACAAAAGATGTCCACGGTTGCTTGCAGCGGGGGAGATTTTTCTCTCTCTCCCGGTGAAGATGTTTATCGGGACTCCTTGTTGAAATTCTTTGTTTCCCCGCAAGATCTACAAATGAAACTGTTTTTCTTTCTGTGAAGCACACAATGAAGCCCATGAGTTAAACTTCAGAGAATGCAAACACCTGCTTGTCCCTCTGTTGACTCTGTGTTTCAAGAAGGTCTTTTCTGTTCCACATGATAATGGTTAAGGGGTTTTGTATTGTTTGGTTTTGTTGGGTTTTTAAAAAAAATTCTGTGTGGAGGAAAATGGTCATCCTGCCTGTCTTTACTTTATGCCCCTTCTGATGCAGTGATTGTGTTAAAGGAATACCATGTTAAATAGAAGTATTTCTGCTCCTTCAGTTCTTACATGTCATTGAGTGTAAGCTATTATATTTTACCAATTTGCCTGTCTGGTTTATTTTTGTATATTCTGTCTTATTCTCTTTTTCTTTTTTTTTTTTTTTTTTTAATGCTCCAGTTGATGAGCTGCGTGTCTGATGACTTTACATTTTAAGCTATGAAAAAGAAGAAGGAAACATAAGAATCCACGTAACTCCTTACAGCATTTTTGCCTGTTCCCCTTAGCTATTTCATACATGAAAATGTAGTTTTTCACATGTACTTGAATGCTGATCATTCAGTGATTCCAGGCGTGTATCCTTAATACAATATGATTTTTAGCTGGTATTTAAAATGTAAAAAACATTTACTTTTATGAGTTTTCATCCCCAAGAGCTGGGTCATCAGTTACGTGCAAAATCTTGTATAAAAGCTTAAGATTTAAAAATGTAAACCCCCACTTTCTCTAACTTGTGACTAGTTGTAATTAAATTTATTCACATGGCAAATATTCAACATCATGATAAGCATTATAAGCTGATGTTATTGCACAGATTTCTGGTGCTGAACAACATACTTCATAGTAGTGCCTGTAATCAGTATGTGTGGGTTTTTTTAATAATTCACAGGATTTGCAGAATACTTTAGAATATTTTCCTGTGGAAATTTAGAATGACATAGGTTTTTAAGTACAGTGCTGGAGAGTAAACATGCTGCGTCATAACAGAAGTGTCATACCTACTCAGGGCTTGTCTGCTGTTTTAATATGTTTCATAAATATTGGGAGGGGGAGGAGGGGACCGAGTATCTGGTTCTTCAAATGACTGTACTTGTAGATAGTCCTATTTATCTGGGAAAATATATTCAAACTGGGACTCCTGGGAGCAACCACTTACAGAATCAACACAGATCTATTTCATATACATCATTAAATTTTAAATTAATAATGTAAAGCTTTGTAAGAGGAGACAGATTGAAGTATTGTTTGTTTTTTCTTTATTCTTGAAAGTAATATCTTTCTCAAAGTTGTCCATCTCTGAAACTTGATGGAGCTGCCAGCTTTAGATAAACAATTCCTGGGTGTGTTTGTAAATGCTTTACTTTTGTGCAGACCTTAAAGGTTTCAATTTTAATGAAATCAAATTATTCTAGTTCTAATTTAATAGAAGAATTTTTAGATAAAGATGCTGTATGATTTTTTGTTTTCATGCATCAATTTTAGTTGTGATTATAGGGTTTAGGTTCTGCTTTTCTTGCGTTACTGAGTCCAGATAGTTTGATGCTCTTTCCTTAAAGTTGTATAGAGAAGCAGGAAGTTAGATGGTCTCAGGATTTTCTTAAAACAGGTTAAAATAGCCTTTCTTATTTTTATTCAGCTTTCTCAATTCATTATTTTTCTTTACTTTCCCAGAGGTACAACTTGTTCTATGATAACTTGCAAAATATCTATGTTATACTGGGGCTTTTTATATTTCTGATAATATTAGACTGTGTGTCTGGAAACTAAAATATAAATATAACAGAGGATATAGTATTATTATGATTCTTTTCTGTTTCATTGAATAAAGTGATTACCTAGGCTACCTTGGATTGAACTCCTAGCATTTTCTCAGGCTCTTTGACAAGACTCTAGTGGAGACTGATTTATTCTTCAGAAACACAGAGTATATTCTGTAGAAATATAGTCTGTAAAATATTAAATGGTGTATGCTTTTGGACTGCTTTTGCTCTCAAGATAAGTTCTCTTCTTAAGAAAAGGAAACTGGTGGTACTCTAACTTTCTTTTCTAACAGCACATGCATTATTTGAGGATTTTACAGTTTTGAGTTTTAGAAATACTGTAGTGAATTATTATTACTACAGAAGCAGAAGAGTAAAAAGAAGGGGGGAGAAAGCATATATGCTTTCACAGAAAAAGCTCATCTTTTAAGATAACTTGCCTTCCTGATTACTTCTATCTGACAGCATAATAATATTTTGTTTATCTGTATATAAAAGAATTCATAATGGTTAACATGGCAGACAACTCAAAACTAATGAAAACTACCACTGTTGAAATGATTTCACTGCAGCACTAGGAAGTAGTTTGTACGATGGCAATGCATCGTTGCTGGTGATAGCAATGCTGACCATTCTATAGGGTGGTTGGTGGTGAAAAATCAGCTTTTTAAATTTATTTTTCAATGTGAGCAAAGTATTTAGAGATCAAAGGGAAGAACATTAAAATATCAGTATTTTTGGTATGGTTTTGTACAGATGGGACGATAATTGGTGACATGGGAATAGTATATATACTGAAATATTTGAAATGCTAATTCACCTTTGCTTCAGTTTTATAACTGCCAGCTGTAATTATGGATCTCATTTAACAGATGCTAAAACAGGGAGTAACTTCACTCCTTGAGTAGTCCTACTGACACATGGAAATAAAGTTAAGGCTCAGGTACTTAGGCACTGATGTAGGTACAGTTCTAGGAATTTGCTGGATGTGGCTATTAAAGACTGTCTGGTGCCTAGGTTATAAACCATTTGCATTTGGAGTATATTTATACATAAGCTAAATTATGCACTAATATGCTTTATCAAGATTAATGAAAGCCTTTAGATTTAAATTTATCACCCTTTACAATCCCTAAAATTTCATTATTTTTTTGAGAGAGGTGAATGAATCTGAAGTGTTTTCTGGCTCCACAGAGCTCTCATAAAATTTGAGAGGTGTGTGAAATGGTTTATGAAGCTGTTTCAATTAGTTTTATTTTCCAATGGGATGTATTATATACATAGAAGTGTTCAAATAATAGTAATAGTGTCTCTAGAATTCCTCAAGTCCTCTTTTTGAATTTTTAAAAACATCTGAATAAAGCATCTGTTTAAAATAAGCTCTGTACAATTGGCAGAATAAACTGAAATCATAACTTAAGGCTTTCATCAGTGTCTTTCCTCTGTGAAAATGATACAAACCCATTAGAAAGACAATTTGGTTTAGTCTATTTATTGTTAAAATGTAAAATCTACTAAACTAAATATTTATTGTTAAAATATAAAAGCAACTAAACACATAGAATAAATTTATTGTTGTTTTGTTTTGTTTTGTTTCTCTTTAACTGATATTTTAATATATGTACCATTTATAATTCCATTTTCATTTATTGGAAAAATTGGCATTTCACTTCAATGAGAAACCCTATATGTTTTCATCCAGTTTGGAAACTTACTGTTGAACTTTCAGGTCAAATGAAATGTCTTTGCAATTGTAAAATTAAGTATTATTAATATCCTGTATGACTTTTTCAGTCCCACAGGACTTTTCAACAAGGATTTAGTAGGAATAGATCTACAAATGTTCTGTATAATCTTAATAGAAATTACTTCAAATTCTTTGTCATGTAACGGGAAATATGTTCTTTTTGTAACACTTTGTGGCTGTTGAACAGTTCTATAAGATTTTGTATAAGAGATATGATTTTCTAATTTCTAGGACAAGGTAATATTTTTTCCCTCACTGTAAGGACAGAAAATCGTTAAAGGACAAAGAAATAAAACCCTGAATGAACCACACAATAGAACAAATTCTCCTCAATTCCTGAAAAGGAACTAAGCTTATTATCTTGGGGAGAGGATGGTGGGGTTTTTTATAATTATATTAATAAATTATTAATGTAATATATTAATACATATTTTAATATTGTTCCAATGTTAGTAAAATATTTTTTTTCCCAAGTGATTTTAAGATGCTTTAAAAGTTAATAAGAAAACAGAAAGCACATTTCAGAAGCAAATTCAGAATAAATGAAAGAAGAGCCTGGTTCTGTGCTTCCTTTTGAAACTCAAACTTGGATGAAAGTATTTTTGCATTGCTTCAGATGCCTTTTCTTCTGCTTGCTTTGAAAGCACTGTAATTGAGTAGGGATTTGTTGCGATAAGAACTAATACAAGTGTAATTATATAAGAGTTAGTAGAGATGACAAAAGATTGTATTGTTTCAGGTTTTCTAAAATATTCAATCATCGTTTTCTTTATGTTTATGCTATCCTTATGCCAATGCACAAAACAAGGGTGTGAGTAATAAACTATTTAGAAAGTTAAGGAGAATTTTCAGACTAGATGAAAAAGCAATAAAAAGTGTAACAGGAAACTTTGTATCCCTACATGTTAACGTTCAGAGCCAGATCATAACTACCTGAAGCATAAGAGAGTGTGAATTCATTTGCTGTCTGGATTTATATGGGGATTTTTTGTAAACACCATGGAAGGAACAACATACTGTCTTTTTAGGCATTAATGGAGATTGATTACAAAAACTACATAGATTCTCTGTTTTGTCAAGAAATACAATTTATTTATTTTTGATGCATTTTTTAAGACTGTTTCCTGTCCAAATTCAGGGACAGAGACTGGAACTGAAGTGGCTAATTATTCACACAGTTTTTTGGAAGACAGAATGCCCTATTTTTCAACCCTTTGGCCCTTATTGCAAGTTCTTCTTTTGATACTTAGTTATTAGAGCCAAACAAATACAGGGGAGGTCTCCATCTTGCCATGAATGTATTGTGCTTTGCTTTATATAGTCATGTTTGTTTTCCTGATGTGAGTGGAAGGTGGCAAAAGTTAAATCAAGGCAGGGTATGATGGGCTCTGAAAGGTTTTGGCCTTTCACTTGTTTCTTGAAGTATCATTCCCATTCCTGTGTCATACAAGTAGTTAACCACAATACCTGCACTGAGTATGCTGTGCTGATGTCTAGAGGCTTGCTGGTGTAGAGTGAATTTTTGTCAGGCTTATCATTAACTTAACAGGATGAAACATGAGTAATAGCTGTATATATGCAGCATGTATGTGATTGAGTGTGGTAACATTTAAAACTAGTGATAAATGAGACATTAATAAAGCATACATGTATGTGTCTCTCTCTATATATATTAGAAACAAGTGTAAAACTGTGTAGAAAACTGGTCTTCTGGTACACAGCGGAAAACATCTTTTGCATGACAGGAGAAGCTGAGTGAGATCTGTTCTGTACCTCCCTCCTGGGCTGCCCTGTGCCCCAGTTGGGTGGTTGTGTTTCAGCTACCTTCAGCCACTTTCAACAGCTCTGTCTCCCTCCTCCTTCCCACTCCATATATGCAACAGAAGGCTAGAGAACACATATCTCTGATGAGATTTCAAACCAGTGTGGACCTTTCTAGGTGAGAAGCAAAGAGACTCTCTATGTGGAGCCTCGGTGTGACCTTAAAGCTGCAGGGGAGAGAGAGGATGGTTTTGATGAGTAGGCAAGAAGCCAGGGCAGGAGAATTTCCAAGGTGTTTGCTTAGCTGTGAGGCTGACTTTGTTTTTAATGATGGGAATGAGACAACAAAAGAGGAAGGATTCAGGTGTTTATTTCCTCTGAGTTTGTCTGAGTAGTACTCAGTTCTCTTGTTTAGTCTAAATAGTACCAGAAAGGTGTTCATGTTTTGTGTGCAACATCAGGAAGAAAATAAATGTATTGAGTTTACGGGTGTCACTAGTATCTGTGTTGTAGTGAAAGATGTTTGTTAAAAAACTGCATGTTGTGGATAAAATTAGTTTTAAATTGATTTGTTTTCAAATTGGTTTAGCCATTCAGATTCAATTTTATCTAAGACATTGAGGAGTTTTTAGACAACTCTTCCTGAATAACACTATGGAGCTTTTTGGCATTATACCCAAATTAACAGCATGCTGCGTCATTAAAAAATAAAAGAGCTGCAATTTTTTTCTTGGTGTAGATTTCTGTAAGCAATGAAAGACTCCCTATGCTGATTACAAATATTGTAAAATGTTTACTTTACTCTATAAGCTTGGAGCATTTCATGTTTGGATCTATTACATGTGGCCTCTAAAAGCCGTTTCCATTTTTCTGCTTGTGTCTTGTTTGATGAGGGTGTCAGGTCTCATGTGCAAGAGAGATTTTTGAAGGACAAAACCAATGTGTCCTGCAGAGAAAGAAAAGGCAGTGAAGGCAGTTGTAGGCAGGATATACATATGTTAGGAATCTTGGGGTTAGTTAATACATATTGTTTTACTGATGGGAAGTTGCACAGTTTTCCAGTGTCCACATTTCTCCATGTTTTAGACAGGAATAAAATTGACCTGGCATGCAAACAAGAAGTGCTGTTATTTCTGCATTGAAATACTAGAATTTCTTAGCTATTAGAGATTTGTTCATTATTAGACCAAGCACAAGTTTTCCTTTTTCATGTTGTAGTGCTTATACAGAGAAATCCTCAAGCCTTGTATGTTCTAGGAGTTCCCAGGTCTCAAAAGTATAACCTGAAGAACCACATGGAACTTCCCAGGGAGGTTTGTGCACATCAAGTATCTTCCTGCATAATCCCATATAAGCACAAAACCTTCCCAACCAGAAAGCATGGTCTTTGGGTTTTATGAATTGTAAACATGGTTTACTGCTGGCTAAATGCTTCTCAGAAGTATTGATAAAATTGTCTTTTGCTGGGCCTGGTAGTAAAAGAAAAGTCAAGGATGGACTAATTCTGCCTTGGGCAGGAGAGGAGCTGGCCCTGCACTTGTTCTGTGGGGCACTGCAAGGAGTCATTTCTCAAGTATTAGACTTCAGCCACTCGTGTGATTGCAGGTCACATCCTGACCTCTAGAACTGACTGAAAGGCAAGAATTTAGTTTCACAAAAATAGTTTTGTGTTTAATTTTGCTTTTACATTTCATTGCTACAGAAGCATGGCTTTTGATGCCTTTTAGTGTAGCACACAGATAAAGGGTGTAGCATGTGGGAATAGGAGAACCCATCCTGGAATATCTGGTGGACTGGAATCCCAACTGCCTCTTACTGTACATGAACAGGACAGGGATGAAAATCTGAATCTCCAGCTTTGTTTTCTGTTCTGAAAATGCAGGAGTTATACTTTATAAAATATGTTCTTAAGATATACACATATTTTTAGTTGACTAATGTTTTTACTGGTTTATAGTTGGTAGTATTCAATGGGTCACTTTTATGCCATTGCCTACTGCTATGCAGGATTATTTTCCAGATGTCTTTCATGTTAAATAACACACAATGTCAAACACAATTGCAAATTATGAAAAATAGAAATGTACGTGTTAATATTCCTACTGTGAAATTCTGGAGGCAGTTGGTAAGAAAATTTAATCAACTATTAAATAATCAGTAGTTACTCGTTCACAGAAAGTTTATCAAAATTTGTATTTCTTTGGTTTCAGGGTACTGGAAGTTACAGATGTAATTTTCAACAGGCCTTATTGAGTTAGATGTCTCACTCCCATTGAATGTAAAAGTGATATGAACATTTTATTACCTCAGGCTTCCTTGAAAATTCCAGCACGCATGTCTTGAATCTATTGTTCCTTTACCACTGAAAGCGTGAATTGTGGATTCTAAATTTCTAGTCTTTTGGAAATATATGGATCTGTATAACAAGAAATGAAACATTCATAGGTAAACTTTGAATTCTTAGAAGACATTGTAGAGGGATTTTTAAATATCTCATAATGAGTAAATTCAGTTTCATTTTTCTTCTTCTATATGTTTAGGATCTATCCAATTCTGTGAAAAGATCATGTGTTCTCAAAGATTTCATAACCTTTTTCTTTCTGTTAGTTGTATAATTTAGATGAGAACTCCTCTTACTTGGAAAGATTTATGTGAAGACTGTTTTCTTTATTGAAATCTTTTTTTCATAGTGACAACAGAAAAATGTACTTGCCATCTATGTCTCTCTCTAGATATCTAAATTTATCTTTGGGCTGTTATTTTGAATTACTCTGGAAAATATTCAGACTAACTTACTAGCCAGTCACTCTTTGGGGTTTTTTATTATATTGAGTTAATCGCTCTAAATTTTTTGGGGGAAATATTTTCGATAAATAAGCTTTTCTTAGTTACCTTCACTTTTAGTATTATCTGATCATTAATTCAGCTACCCTTCTCAAGTCCTTGACTCAAATGGCTTTTAAGTTATACATAGTCTTCATTAACTTCAGAAAGATTTCATGTGGATCCATGTGAAACACACTTACAGAAATAATCATATATTCATTACTGTGTTTTGGGTTTTGGAGCATATGAACCAGTCTCACTTCAGATGAAACTAATGTGGGATATCTCTCCAGTTAGGCATTCAAACCACAGAAGAAAACTAGAGTTGAAATGTTCATAGTACAGACATCAGGTCCTCAGTACCTAGATGTAGCTAGAATCACCTGTAGCCTGGCGGTTAGGGCATTTTCTTAAAAACAGAATTGTGTGTATTGGCCCTTTCATGCACAGAAAAGAAATAGCTTAGCTTTCTTACAGTCTAAGCAACTGACCTAATGGTTATATTTCTGTGTTTAAAATAAGAAAAAAAAGAGTTGGAGGACCTAATCAACGGTGCTGCCCTTCCTCTTCCATGTTTGGCATGACTTTCAAAGAGTAGATGGTAAGCTGGAAGGAAACACTGCTGAAATGTAGCCCCTCTACAGGCATCATCCCAGCAATAAAGGGGCCCTCCTGCAGGTCTGAGCAAAACATGAGAAATGGGATTAAGTCCTGACCTTAGCGTTCCCTACTGCCTAACTTAAGACAGTGGTCTGATAAGCATGCCAAAGACTTTTGTACTGTCTCCTTCTTTCCCTTCCTCCTTTCCTTCTTCCCTCTCTTTCTCTTTCCTTCCCAACCTTTGCATCTCTTAGGATAGAGCTGAAGGACAGAAATAAGAAGCAGGAGTCCTCATCCTCTTCCTAGGGCTGATACAAGCTCTTCCATCCCTGGCCTTGGGAGCTTTTGAGATGGTGGTTACCACATAATGTACGGTGGC
This sequence comes from Acanthisitta chloris, assembly GCF_000695815.1. Taxonomy (NCBI): domain Eukaryota; kingdom Metazoa; phylum Chordata; class Aves; order Passeriformes; family Acanthisittidae; genus Acanthisitta; species Acanthisitta chloris. The sequence goes on along the minus strand of NW_008657816.1, from coordinate 50,085 downwards.
CTCCCAGCTCTGGTTGCTTGGTCTCCTGTGAATCCAAGTGACAGGCATGAGGTAGCCCAATGTGCTGTGCCAGGAGGAGAGCTGAGATTTCACAGGGTGTTTGTGCTGGATGACTCCTACAGATTGAGTGGAAAGTGAATTGAGGGTTAAACTCCAAGTTTAGAAATGCGTAGTCCTAGGCTGAACATAGCCTTGATCTCTGCAAGATTTTATAAAGACTCCTGACCAATGGTAAAATAGGAGCAGCCCATCATTACCAGGCAGTAGGATGAGATCTGCAGGGAGGGTAGTTTTCTCCCCTCACAAGGTGGGATGTATTTAGCATGGTTAGGGAACAGTTGTGCCAGGCTTTGAATCTACTGTGATGAGCCACAAGTTCCCTCACCAGATTCCATCATGTAGAAACTCTTATAAACTTACTAAGTGTCCTTCCTTATGTTCAAACTAAAACATGCTGCAGAAGGCTGTCCATTTTGTCAGAAGGTGGCATTTTTCAAAGCAAAAATCGTGATACAGGAAAGGTTCATCTCTGAAAACACATTTCCTTTTGATAGTTAGGTAACAGTAGAATAATAAAGATCTTTCAAAGTATGCGAAGCAGACAATGATTAAGCCACAAATATAGTCAAAATTCAAAAGGTGAGATCAGGATGCTTTAACTTGCTCTGTTTATGCTCTGGTTTTTATATCACAAGAAGACAGCTGTAGATCAGAAGAAAGACTTGCTCCTGGCAAGTGATGGGTATATGAGCAAGAACTTCCTGTGAGATATTGACCTGGTCACAGTCAGATGCTCTGAAATTTGTTAAGCGATCTATCTAATATGTCTAAGGAGTAGCATATATGAATCAATCCATCCAAATGCCTCAGGAAGATCAATAAAAAGATAATAAATCAAATAATTCTCTGTGATCTGCTCTGGTGTGAAGCTACTGGGAAAGCCTTGTAGAATATGAAGATTAATTCTTGTCCACATTTGTTAGGGTGACGAATGCTCTGTGCCAGAACTGTGGCTGGTAAAAACTTCATTTCAAATTTCAAACTTTATTTTCTGCAATAATCTGCTGTCATGAAACTGAATGTCAGCAAATAGCAATTGCTGACAAAATTTTCAAAAGGGAACTAGACCCAATGTTTACAGAAGGAGCTTTCTAGCCTTTTTTTTTTCCTTTGTCCCACTTAATTTCTATTCAGCAAAAAAAAGGTTTTGGCCTTTGCTTTTGTCCTAAATTCTAGCCTTTTTTTTTTCCTTTGTCCCACCTAATTTCTATTCAGCAAAAAAAAGATTTTGGCCTTTGCTTTTGTCCTAAATCTTAAACCATAGCAATGATAACAATAAACCATTCTTTAACTATATTACAGTAAATACAATGGTTGAAGGGGTAGATAGTTAATATTAACTATCTAAATACATTTATTACCCCTAACTAGATTAGGTACATTATTTGTCAGTCCTTTGTGAGAAGGGGAAAAAAACTACCCACTGTTCTGGCACAGTCCTGAAAGTCAATATATTTTTTTGTTTCAGTGGACTGCAGTAGGTTTAGCATCAAATATATAATCTAGAAATGATGTCACATGTAATTTTTTTATTATTTTTTCCATCTGTTACACTGTCTTAAACACCTTTGGACAAGAATCCTAGTACTTCACATTCTGACTTAATAATGTGAGAGTAGTGGACTTTCTCAAGGTAAATCAGCACATCTAGGAAATATTTTTTAGTGTTTGAATACATCAGAATGCTATTTGTGAACTCCATTCCAAAAATTATCAAATATGTTGGCTTAGCTGCATGTTTTCAAATTAACTTCAGAGATTTTGAAGATCTAGACTAGTACTTTAGCCATCTATGCCTTGGTCAGTGGAAAATATTATTATTTATTTTAAAAACAGCAAGCAGAAAGGAGGAGTTGAAGTTTCAATTTGCAAAAATAAAAAGCAGAGCAAGTATTAATTCACATAAAGCACTGTTTTCACAATCTGAGTCTGCTAAATTGCAGCATTTGGATTGTAGACTTTTAAAAACTTCATAGATTGTTATTTTTCCCCTATTCCTACATTTTTGCAGCACAAAAATCTGACTGTGCCTTAAAATCAAAATGCTCTTTGTCCTTTTTGTTTATGTCACCATACTATCATGGTATCTGATTTTTGTAAATCTAGATAAGGGAAAATGTATGTTGAAAGCAAAGTAGATGATGGAATCCATGTATCCCCCTACCTTCTGTCAGTGAAATCTTGTTACTTGGATATACAGACTCTGCTGATACCAATTTATAGGCTCTTTCACACTGATTGTTGGGAAAGAGGAAGAGCACTATAATTTGTGTTCAGCTAGTGATGGCTGTTCAGCACTGCACAGCATGAATTTTTGAAAATATTCACATCTTCCTGTTTGTCCCAATGTTTTTTTAGGACAGACCTGGGTAAGTCCTTTCTTTCCTGGAAAATTCCCATCAGCTAGTCCCTCAGGTGCTGTTCTGATGATTGGCTGAGAAGATGCAGCCCAGCGAGAATGGTGTTGAGGTTTCACTTCTGAAAGACAACAAGTAATACAGGACTGGATCACTAGCTTGTTTGAAGTTTGGCCTTGGTTGTGAGCAGAAAGTTACTGAATCTTTTCTTTAGCTAATTCAATCCATAGAATTCTTTGGCAGGTCTTGAAGATTTTATTCAACTGTTTATATTTTACTCTTTTATCATAGTGTGGAAGACAGTAGGACATGGATATTTCATGGTAATTTATTCCTATTACACTTACCTTAAATTAGAGGTTATTCCCATTCCTTATCCAAGAGAAGAACTATGATAACACTGAGCATATAATGTCATAAAATTTTGTTTTGATATTTTTTCCCTCCTGTGAGTGTTGGTGTCTCTCAAAGAGTTTTGGTTTGTTTGCTTTAGGAAAAAAAAATTTGGATTCCTATTGTAGCTCTTTTTCTGGCCTCCATCAAAGAGTTTTGGTTTGTTTGCTTTAGGAAAAAAAATTTGGATTCCTATTGTAGCTCTTCTTCTGGCCTCCCCCCCCCCAGGATGTTAATTTCAGAGAGGTGTGCTATAGACCCTTATTAAAGACTTACACTTCATAATTCCAAACATACCTTATTAGTTCTTATTCTATGGACTTTGATTCATCTTCATCATTTATATATTAAACGCCAAGCTTACTCAACTATGAATTATAGAGTGCTGGTGGGACCCCATTTCAGCATATTCAAAGTGGATCTGACCAGAGTTTCTTGACGTAGATGAGTTTGTATCAAGTATTCTTCATAAATGTTTTTCCCCTGAAAGCTCTGATTTATTTTAGGGATGTAGTATATGTTTCAGGTTATTTGCCTATGCCTATTACTAAGACTAGCGCTGTGAAAGTGAATAGGGACATCAGGATGTACAAAGTAGTAATGAAGGAGAATGACCTACTGTGATACAGCTGTTGAGTTTTGTATTGAATGGCTACCACATAGCAAAATCAACAATGCCAGCACCTGATTGCATTAAAATCTGTATTTCAGGTGTTAACAATGTTATGCAAAAAGGAGTTGAAGCCCAATAATTTTACTTGTGCATAGTTTTGCCTGTGGAGATTTCTGTGTATGCTAATAAAGGAAACTAATTAAAAGCATGTCAGACTTGTTATTTGGGTCTCCTCATCTGCAGTATGTCTATAGTTGACGTTTTGAACCATGGATCTTTCATTGTTTAGTCTTATATCTACTTAAAAGTAGATATCCAGACATGTTAAACATGTTTGGACCAGTGTTATTTAATATCTTAATTAATAAGATAGACAAAGGGATCAAGTTCACTGTCAGCAAATTTGCAGATGACACCAAGGTGAGCGGTGTGGTTGATGTGTGTGAAGGACAGGATGCCATCCAGAGGGACTTGGACAACCTCGGGAAGTAGGCCCATGGGAATCTCATGAGGTTTAACAAGACGAAGTACGAGGTGCTGCACCTGGGTTGGGGCACCTCCTGGTATCAATCCAGACTGGGGGATGAACGGATCAAGAGTAGCCCTGCTGAGGCCTTGAGGGTGCTGGTGAATGATGGGCTGGACATGAGCCGCCCAGAACCAACCATATCCTGGGCTGCATCCAAGGCAGTGTGGGTAGCAGATCGAGGGAGGGAATTCTGCCCCTCTGCTCTGGTGAGAGCCACCTGGAGTGCTCCATCCAGGTCTGGGGTCCCCAGCAGAGGAAGGACATTGACCTGTTCTGGCAAATTTAGAGGAGGCCACCAAGGTGAATAGAAGGATGGAGCACCTTCGCTATGTAGAAAGGCTGAGAGAATTGCGATTGTTCAGCCTGAAAGAGAGAAGGCTTCAGGGTAACCTAACTGAAGCCTTCCAGTATGTGAAGGAGCCTACAAGAATGAAGAAGAGAAACTTTTTACAAGAGCATGTAGTGACAGGACAAGGGGGAATGGCTTCAAACTGAAAGAGAACAGGTTTAGATTAGATATTAGAAAATAATTCTTTACTTGAGGCACTGGAACAGGCTGCCCAGAGAAGCTATGGATGCCCCATCCCTGGAAGTGTTCAAGGCCAGGCAGGATGGAGCTCTGGGCATCCTGGTCTAGTAAAAGGTGTCCATGCCGAAGGCAGGGAGGTAGAACTAGATGATTTTAAGGCTACTTCCATCCCAGGCTATTCTATGACTCTATGATAATTCAACACTAAAGATTAATGGTATATTGGGATAAATTGCTTTGTATTTGTGCATATCTAAATTCTGTATTACTTTCAATTGCAAAATAAATTTCCCTTGGGGAAATAATTATTTAATTCTCAGATACAAAAATTATAAAGAAGATATATTTTTTTGCATTCTGCAGGTAGGCAGTTGGTTTATAAACTTCTTAGAATAAATTATCAAAAATGTTTATTTTCTGTCTTCAGAACTTCAAACTTAGAAAGACACTTTGTTGTGAGACATTTTCTTTTTTATACAGGAAGATATAGATATACTTTAACTATGGTCTCCATACCTTTAGTTTAAACAAGTTACTTGTGAGGTTCTGCTACTCCAGACAAACAAGATAAAGGATATATGGAGTCATTTGTACTTTATATAATAAGTGATTAAAGGAGTTTTTTGTAAACTTCATTGCTGCTCTATTGAATTCACATGTGTTTATAAGCTGTCTTGATTTTGGCTCAAAATCTGCTGATGACTGTGAAAAGAGAATGCCTGAAAATAATGGTTATAAATTTTGTGTATTTTTTCAATAGAGTTTGTATTCCTTATGGTCTCAGCTTGCCCTTTAGGAATCAGCTCCTCATTCTCCACTTTCCCTTTCTGTATGTGTTCATATTGGTTGTATACAAGTCCATGTGGATTTAGAAGCAGAAGGCAGTTTCCGCTTTGGTTAGTGCATTATCAGAGAAATTAATGAAATTACAACAAGAGGACCATCAATTTGACATACATAGATTTCTTAAGTTCACATATGTCTAACTGTACGATGCTTATCTCCACTACAATTTCACCATCCCTGGAAGCATTCAAGAAATAATTGGTCATAGCACTTCATGCAATGGTCTAGTTGACAAGGTACTGATCAGTTTTCCAACCACAATGGTTCTGTGTGATTCTGTGTGATATTTTGAAACTGTTACCATGGTATTCAGCATTCTATTGTGTACTGGATACTTGGCAAGTACAAGAAAGATTATAAGCCTTTACTTCTTATAAACTCTTTACTTCTAAACTCTTCTAAACTCTGCCTCTAAATAGTGAAAATCAGTTTTTCAAAGAAAGGCACTTAATTATATTTATAAACTGAATCAGGTTTACTGATGATGATGCATAGATGCACAACCCATAAAAACACGGTGTGAACTCTAGAAGTCGAGTTGAGTTTGCCAGGCTGAGGAGTGATGAAGTTTGTTTGGGATTTTTAAAATATTTTTTCTCCCTTGTGAAACATCAGGCTTCATAGGGATGAATTGAATAAAAATAATCTTGGAATTATGCCGTGCAATGTTTTTACAGAGTAGTTGTTTCTGAAAGAAATGTGATTTGTCTTTATGTTACAGGACTGGAAAGTAACATTTTCTGTAGATATCAGCTTCTGCCTGTTGTGATGCCCTACCCTTAGTGATGCCACATGCAGCACCCAGTAGTACTGGAAAGTGGAAGAGGTTTCTTGGAATAAGGTAGGTTTACTTCTTTTCTACAAGGTTTGATGAAGTTTTGAATAATTACTTTTCTGTTTAATATAAATGAAGTCAAACAGGTATTCCAAGTCTTCCAGATTTTGGAGAAACATTATTGATCTCACAGCTATTGCTGCTAGTACTTGGTTGTACCTCTGAAATTATTGGCAGAAGACATTTTCAAGGTATCACTATTTCACTGCAGCAAAACCCACCACTTGTGATCAGCAACAGAAACTAGGAAGTTAAAGGATGCGTTTTAATTCCTATCATTGGTTGTGAGAAAAACATGGTGTCTATAATAGCAATATTTTCTTTAACAGATGAAATTCATTGCTTGTAGTTTTAAAGACTGTTGAAACAGCAGCAGAAGAATCAAATGCTTATAATCCTTCAACATGGTGCTGCAGAAAATGGATTAGAGCAAATCTGAGCTGGGAATGCAAGAAAAGAATATATATAAAAAGCTTAGAGCTGGGGAAATAGGGAAAGGGACTTTTGCTCAGACAGGACCACTTGATTAGCAAATCCTGAAGAGGTGCTATAAGGTAACTGTGGAAGCATGACAATGGAGGGGACACTTATGAAAACAGGATGTTGTGCTGGATCCAGGTTTCGCTTCACCTTGGCTTGTCATTGATTTTGGTGGTTCCTCTGTGTTGTTATTTACCGAATAGACCTATTAATGCATCCAGGTGTTGTACTGGGCTACAATGTTCTATGAGTTTTGCTTAGTCTCACAGTTTTGTTTCAAAGCATTCTTGGGATGTTGTGACTGTTACCTGTGACTACAAGTATAGTCTGTAGTCCCTGTGCATGTGTCAACAGAAATAGCATATCTTAATTAGCATTCTGTAGCCAAGGTTGTTTCCGAGCAGAATGGTTTAAGGAGAGTGATTTTGAGAAAAGTTTGTTGTAACTATTATTAATGCACATCATCTCTGGTGAAAGTGCAGTGCAATGAGTAGATACTGCCTAACAGCTTTGGTTCCGGTTTACTATTTTCTCACTGGTGATAAAAGAGATATTGAGGTGAGAGTTTGTTACTTAAACATAGGAATGGTAAATATGACACAAAACCTACAATAGACGCAGAACCATCTGGAATGGCAGCTGAGCCTTTGGCAGGATACCATAGGGTATGCAAAATGCATGAGTTTCCTATGCTTAGCAGTCCTATCCTATATGTTAGATTTCTCTTTCAGGAAACCATACAACCTGTCCTGGTTCAGTTGGGATTGTGAAAGATTGTAATCCCAGATTCAGAGGTGATGTTGGAAGTGAAGGAAGACCTGCAAGGAAAGAAGGGTTGAAATGAAGCAAGTAAGGCAACAACTAGGAAGATGAGAGACAGTGGGGGGGCTTAATTTATCTTATTTTCCATTGATTGCTTTTCCTACTTGTACTCTTCATGGGCTAAGAACTCACCTCTTTCAAGTGAGTGACATCTTTTCTGAGTTGTTCTGTCATGCATTATTTCACAAAAAGAAATGTATTAATTGCTCTATGCTGTACTGCATCCCCTCATTGTGTAACAAGTGTAAAGGAAAATATTATGGTCAGTATCCGACATGTGGAACTAATTTGCCTCAGCTGGAGTTCAGGGAGAGGTCTTGGCTATTACAGTGAATGAAAACATTACAAAGTATAGACACCTCACCTCATGATGCTTCATTTGTAGTTTATGTTTGTGATGATATACTGTGAATAAAATATGGAGACCATATCCCAGCCCCATTGAAATCAATAGACCTTTTTTTCTTAACTTCAACTAAGCCATGACCCTGGGAATCTCTGCTGGTAAAGGGTTTGTTCTATTTGTGCCCCTAACTAGACCTCCTCTGAGGACTTAGTTTTTAATATTACTACCAAATCTGCTTTCTTAGGTAATAATTCTCTCTTACTGAAGTTTATTTGTACTTGATTTCGTGGATCCTATGTTTAAAAGAAAACATGTTTCTATATCTATATTTTTCTATCCTTAAGTAGGACAGTATTGTTAGGGCTAATTGTAGACTGACTCTCCGGAAATACTATCTGATGAAGAGAGAAAGTACTTCAGAATAATTTCACAAAGTATAGGGTGGCAATCCTACAGGTAAAATACAATATTAAACTATTCTGCTTGTCGATAGCTCCAAAGTGAACTGCAAGAAACAAGGCTTAACTCTGAGAGGAAAGACTAGATCACTTAATAGATCTTTAATATCACCAGTTTCTACAGTTGCAAACTCTTTCCTTGAGTGTATTGTGGATTTTCCTTTAGCAACTGTTTGAATTTGATAAACTTATTTTTTGTCCATTGGTAGAAAGTTCTACTTTAGTATTATTTTTGCTTTAGTAATAGTCTCTTTGGCACTCCTAGAGTGGGAGCATATACTGCCACATGTCATTCATAACTTAAAAAAACTTTAACTAAAGGGCATCAAATTTTTTATTTTCTACATAATATTTCTTTTCTGTCAGCTGATGAGTAGAGCTCTTAACTATATTCCACTCATTGTCTAGAGCAGACGTAAGAGTATATTAAAACTGTTGTGTGACATATGAAGCTAAATTCTGATTGTCAAAAACATGAATGTCATACCAAAGCTATTTCTGACTCTGAGACATGTTCTTAGTGCAAGTATTAATTGCTTTCAAAAAAGAGACAGGTGTAAAATGCTGAGTGTGGTCTCTCTGAGATCTGATATCTCATTTGATGTCTCTGTTTCAGTATCTCAGGTTCATAGAGCTCATTTATCAACTGCTATTGAAAGTTTCATTCTATTGGTAGACATTGTTTTAGGAAACCTACACTGGTTTTCATTAAAAATCCCTCCCAGTTTGGACTGGGTTTTTAGAATTACATCAGTACACAATTTATGCAGTGTTTATGTGCATATGCATCTGTATGCGCAAGTGTCTGTTTATGTTGGGATTTGGAAGCTGAATGGTAGAGATATTTTAAAAATCTTTTCTTATGCATATTCAGGCCCAAGTGTCCATACAAATGCTCCCTTTTGATTTGTATATAAAGTTATGTCAGAAAAGAAGGCCATGAAGGTATTAAGCCATTTATTGCCTAGCATATGGTGCTAATTTATTATTTGATGCTCCGTGCATTTTGCATCATTCCTTTAAAACTATGTACAAACCATATTTTCCATCTTGAAATCCCTTGCCGAGACATTGCTCCCATAGATAAGTATCCCAGCTTTGGCACTTCCTCATGTTTAAGATGGTTGGCATTGCAGAGGGGTTGGGGGAGTAAGATTATTTTCACCGGAGGAGAAACATGATGTCTGTCTACCATGGGTATTGCAGCGTTTAGTTCTGTGTGCTCTTCCTGGTGTCATAGTTGGTTACCTTCTCTACTGAGCTGTTAGAGATCTTTAGGTCAGTCATGTTGTGTACATGTGTATTATATGAGTAATAAAACACAGTATACGATCTTGCGAGATCCTGTTCCTTTTTTATCAACTCGCTGAATCAGGATTAGTCCTTTGCTTTGTTAATTGACTTGCCAAAGCAAACCATTTATTCACCTGGAAGAGTACCAAGAAAACAAGACCCTACTGTTCTTCTCATCACAGTTGTCCCAGATTTTCAAGTCTTTGAAATATCCCTTAGGTAGATAATCTTAAACTAATCTGTAAAGAACCTAGTTTAAATAAACCCATTTTTAATGCAAGATTTCATAGCGATAAGAATGTTTGACAGAGGGAAAACGATTCAGTGCAATTTGTAACTTGGAGAATGCAATACATTTGACTCCTTTTTCTGAATAATACAAACTGTTCATCTGTCGCACAATGTTCATTTTTAATTAAACGTTTTATCATCTCACAGCCTTTTATTGACATTCCTCATAATAGAGCTGATAAGATCTTGACCTGCTCTTCAATACAGCGATGTATAACTCAATATTCTGGCACACACTGTTCCCTTCAGAATTAAACGCATGGTTTTCTGATTTAATTTTAAAATTTTATGTACTTTTAGTCACATTTATTTATTTTCACTTCTCAGATTTGTGCCCTTTTCACTTATGCAGTTTGGATGCAACCATTTCCATGACTATTACTCCTTCTTGCTTGAACTTACAACTAGCTGGACCATTTTATTGAATTTTTCCTCCTTTCTTTTTCTTAAAATTTATAATTAATGGTGATTTATCACCTAATATTGTTTCCTACTGTACCTTTTTAGTCCAGTTTTGATTAGGTGCACTAAGTTCACTCACAATTGCCTTAATCATGGGTTTATAGAATTTCTGCTATCACAGAAATTCCTTCAGATGCTTCATGCACAGAGATTGATAAAGATGCCCCCAAAGATGAATTGTGAAGTTGATCCCTGTCAGTAACCTTCAAGAACACAGAATCATGTGTTTAACTATACTGATAGGCATCCCTGCAGTTTGGCAGGATTTTGTCATATTCAGCAGAGCTGCAGCAGGGGAGCAGGAATCAATCCTTTCAATTGGAGACATGTGGAGACAAACCAGAAGTTGGCCATTGAGCAACATCTAGAGGGAATAAACCTAAATCTCTTTTCCAGGATTTCCTGTGTCCTATGTTAGGTGTTTTAATATAAAAACCTGTAGTATTTCTTTAGCTATGAAAACCAGAATTCTCTAACATTTTTCTGCAGGAAGTCACCCCTCATGAGTGTTTGTTTGCTCGTTTGCTGTTGAACATTTGTCTAAAGGCTCTCTTGTATGTAGGGGACTAATAGGAAGATATTCTTCCCATATTTAAACAGAAAGTAAAATATAGTATTTACAGAGGTATAAAAAACCTTAACCTAGTTCTAATGTCATCAATGTAAATTTTGATAAGTATTTTAACATCTTCATGTTTTCATGAACACCAATTTAAAAGCAAAAGTTAGACTGTGTTTTTATTGATGGAACTCAAAGAAATGTAGATGTTGTTTCTCCAATATATCATATTTTGTATGGGTTAAATAAATAAAAAAAAAAGCTTGCATAGCTGTGGTTTTGACATTCAAAGATACACCCTCACCAGAGGGAAGGTGAAAGTGTGGTTTCACCAGGCCTGTGATCTCATTTCAGGAGATGTGCTCAAATTTATGTAAATTAGTATTTTAAATCCACTTCCTTGATCACAGTGTTTACATTATATATGCAGTATATAGTCTGGCACAGTTGGCAATCCCATGGAAGGGACAAATCAGCAATAGGCCACACCAGTTAAGATCAGGATGACCTAGAGAGGTGGCTCTGACTTTGTTGCTGCTTAATTATCAGCTTTCTAAGACTCATGAAAATTTACAACCACTTCATGTAAAGTCTAATTTGCTTCTGTATACACTTGAAACAGGAAAAAATGTGCTTTAAGAAGAGAGGAATTAGATAACATTGTTTCTGTGTGTGTTTGTTTAATGGTTTGGATTTTGTTGAAAGGAGAAGTCTGTTGACTATATGCTTTGGTTACATTCAGTTCCTTAAGAATGTATGTGTTTTGTTTATCAGATTATTGCCAGACAAAACTGCAGTTAATGTTAAAAGTACGTTATTTAAAATGAGTGAGTAAGAGTTATTTTGTTGATGTTTTATTAGTGTATACCCATTGTAAATCTCGCTATCTTATAGAAAACTGTTTGATGATTCATGAAGTACCAAAGTTAATTGCTAAGATACTGATATGAAACTCTTAAAATAAAAAAATCTATTAATACTAAAAATTTAATTCTAGCACATTATTAATATGGACATTTTGGGTGTTCTCTTCCCTTGAATTAAAAAAAAAAAGAACACCTCAGTATTTGAACATTTTAAATTCACAGGCCATCCTGTAAAGAAAACATACTGCAGCTAGAAGGTAGTGTAGGAAATAGGAAGGTATTGAGGAAAACTGGCAGTTTAGTTAAGGCATTTAACTAGAACTTGAAAGATGGGTTTGTTTACTGAATTTTACCATGCTTTTTCATAATCCACTATGCAAGATGGATGCTTTAATCTCCTGGGAAAAAATAAGTGTGTTCAGTTCTGAACCCCTCAGTTCAGGAGGGATATTGAAGTGCTGGAGTGGGTCCAGAGAAGAGCAACGAGGCTGGTGAAGGGACTTGAACACTAGACCTCTGAGGAGAGGCTGAGGGAGCTGGGGTTGTTCAGCCTGGAGAAGAGGAGGCTCAGAGGAGATCTTATCACCCTCTACAGCTACCTGAAAGGAGGTTGTAGTCAGGTGGGGGTTGGTCTCTTCTCCCAGGCAACCAGCAGTAGGACAAGAGGGCACAGACTCAGGCTCTGCCAGGGGAGGTTTAGGTTGTATATTAGGAAGAGGTTTTTGTGGAGAGAGTTAGCATGCATTGGAATGGGCTGCCCGGGCATGTGGTGATTCACCATCCCTGGAGGTTTTCAAGATGAGACTGGATGTGGCACTTAGTGCCATGGTCTAGTAACCACAGTAGGGTTGGACTTGATGATCTTTGAGGTCTTTTCTAACCCGGTTGATTCTGTGATTCTATGAGCTTTACCAGATCATTTGGCAGAGCCTGTGTTTTAGTCCACCTGCCATTTTTGCTAAAGGATGAGTTAAATTTTCTGCCACTTTTTCACGTCTCCTTTCCTCTTAGCTTTATTTTTAGGGCAGAAGCCTATTAGAACTGTTAAAGCTTGTTATTTCAAATTGGATAAAGATAACAGATTTTAGCCCCGAATTTCTTTTCGAGGAATAACAATAATAGTTATTTTAAAAAAGATTAAAATAATCATGTTCACTGATGGGACTTCACATTGTTACCTAGTTCTAAGGATATATATATATTATATGGAGAAAAGTATTGTCCAAAGGTACATATATTTTGATCAAAGAACCCCTAATGAGGTACTGTGTCACTACACAATTTCTATTGGTCATGAAAGAGATTCCCACAGAGTACAAAATATTAAGTTGAGGTCATAGTGAGAATATCTTTTAAATGGATACAGGTAAAGAAAAATAATGAGACACATAATCTACGTTGTACTGTGGAGTGTTTGTGTGTGTGCATATATGTATATGATGCATAATTTTTATGCAACTTCCTGCTAGGATGTTGTCCTCGGCCCTATGTCCGCATGCATACTGGATTGCAGCTTTGGTCTGGATTTAATGAAAAGGCATTCTTCTGCTCTGTAGTTTCAGTTGTATTTAGTGGTCTGATATGGCAGCTTTCACTGTATCCATAAAATATGAGTGAGCATCAATAAGCTATCCAAGAGAAAGTAGTTTTAAGGAGGTATTTGAATGATAAGAGGATGACCATACAAAAAACAGAAGATAAGTTCTCTGAGTTTATACTTAGGCACCAGGGAGAAAAGGAGAATGTAATTTGAGCAAGCAGGCCTGTAAGCTCCTGTCACAGGGTTAGATGATATGTTGAAATTGTGAATTCCGTATGGCATTTGGTGTGTTCCATGAGTGTACACATATTGGAGTAAGGAAACTATCTGCTCATCCTCTGCTCCTTCTGCAGCTCTCCAGGTATTCACAGCATGAAGTCACAGCCATGTTCACCAGTCATGGATTTTGTGGGGGGAAAAAAAGCAACCTGCAACAAGTATTTGCAGGAACAGTTGCACTGAAAGCCCCTTTTGAACAAAGCATTTTAACTGATGTGAAAGAAGACTCCTGAGGCAATTGCAAGCATTTGTGGAGAATTAACAAACAGAAAAGGCCTTTTTTTCTACATGGCTTGGGCTACCCTGCCAGGAAAAGACCACAATTTTGTGATTTAAGTGACCAGTCACGCATCGTGAGTAACGAATAGTGATTGTTCATATCGGTCAGTTAAAAATTGTGTCATAGGGTCAAATATGTTTGCATACACTGCTCAAGGACTTGTGACTAACGAAGTAATTAATAACACCCATGACCTATTTGCCGACACCTGGTGAGCAGATGTAAGGGCTCAATCCATTAGCTATCTTTCTCAAGGAGAAATTTCACCAGCCCTAGCTAAAAATGTGTAAAACCAAGACTAGAACAAAAATTGTTTAATCATGTAATAGCAGTGTTCATCCTCAGCACCTGCTGTGATAAATCCTTTATTGATATGAATATTACATATGATGAATTCTGTACCTGATTTTGCGATGCTCTCTGTCCAAACCAGCAGACCTCCAGGCCAGCAGAACCTTCAAACCTGTATTATTTTTAAATCAGTTTTTGAATATGAGATACTGTCACAATAATTACATTATTTCATTAATGATAGTCAGTAATGATTCAGCCAAGTGCTGTTCAGAGGCAGGCAGAGGTCTGGTCTGCTTTTCCAGGAATTTGTACTTACTACAAGGAGCAAGTCCTTTGAGGTCACTGAGCAGAAGAGGGAGTCTCTTCTGAGTGAGTGAGGTGCTGGTTAGGATTGGTCCCCAAGGCACAGCTTCAGCCTTAGATCTTTTGTCATTCCAGTGAGTACTGCAAAGGGAAACATCTTCCCAAAAAAATAGTAGTAGTAGGAGGGAGTGGAGGCCAGGGCTAGGAGCACACAAAACAGAGCCACAAGATTTTAAATTCCGTTGTATATTTAGTGCAGTTATTGTTTGTCTGGGGCTGATGTGCTGCTCTAAAGAACCAGTGAAAACTGCATAAATCTCTCTATGTCATTGCATTTCACCCTGATTTTACTTGAGTACTCTGATATACTTAGTACTTTCAAAAATATCAGTGGTTTTAAGGAATGAATAAAGGGGATTGCTTTGCTTAAAAAACATGCTGTAAACTTAAAGACATCTAATTTGTAAAATCTTTAGTGTCTCTTTTGCTTTTTGTTCTGTAATTGATTACTAGCACCCCCTTTAACCCACCTTAAAGGGCAAGCAGGAAATTCATGTTTTTGTTCATCAGCCCGTCCCTCTGAAAAGCGTTCAATATTAAAACAGTTTGCAAGGAGCAAAGGCAGAAGAAACAAGAGGCCCAGCTAGTCCGTGGCAAGGTTAGGAGATGCATGCCTGGTGCCTGCAGCAACTATCGGCTCTTGTTCCTGTACAATTTTTGCATGGGGAGACCAAGTTAATTGGGGTATGGATCTGTTCTTTCCTTTATGTGTGACCTTTTATTATCTCTGTGGCCCTGTAGTTCATGCAGTGTCATAAAGCTGTGGGAAAGTCTTGCAGCTAGTGTTATCAACTGTTGGAAATTAACTTAAAAATTGAAATATTTGTGTTTCCTTTTGCCCGAAGGTTTCTTGGAGTCTGTAAACTGCTACGAAGGTGCAATTGTTGTGGTTGTGATTTTGCTGAGTGTTGCTTGTGCATCTTTTTCTCTTCTTTCTCTCCCCTTCTTCCCCCTGCTTTTTAGTGCAAGCTGTGGGTTGGCAATCAGGTGTCGTGCTGTAGGAGGGGGAATTACTTTGGGGGGAGGTTTATGTGGCATAATTCCCACGAATGTAGGAGGAGGATGAAAAAGATAAAGAAATTTTGTTTTTCTGAGCTAGAGGATTCTCTGCATGACTTCCCCACTGATGGGATCATGTGCTTTCAGGCTGAGATTTTATTAACAATTCAAATGGAAATTGAGGGCACAGGAGGAGCAGATTCTCACATAAACTTGATCTGTCCATGAATGCAGTTCTCTGTTTGCCCTGACCCTGCATGGCTTAAGACACTGCCTGTGAGGCCTGAGTGCCAGACACAAAGACCGAAATGAAAAGCAAGCACATTCCAGTAGTCTGCACAAAGGCAATGGAGCAGTTTCTAGCCATCTCCCTAGGGAGAGATCTTATCTCCTTGCAGCTAAAACCCTTTAGAGTGTTTATTTGTACTCTAGCACCCAAGGTTTATGAATTCATATGAATGCTGATGAAATGCTGTAAGTTTCCTCAGTGAGTCATTTGGGAAGACATGGAGGTGTTCTGCATATAATTTCTTTCCCAAATACATATCAGTATTTATCAAAAGTTTGCATCAGTTTCCCGAGGAGCAAACACAGGCAAATGCCGAGGGAAAAGTCAGTCCAGAAAGTATATTTGTTAATAAAAGTCATCCCCAGGCTTAGGAAAGTTTTGCAAAACTTTGACTTCAGGACACGTCATCTGTTTTTAACGTTTAAAACATTAGTGTCAGCTGTGACCAATGCTGGGTGCTGGTGCTTGCACTAGGGAAGGTTGCTCCTGAGTAGCTGTACCGATTAAACATTGTGTATAGCTGGTTGACCTCGTGCTACAATGTCAGTGGCATGTGGCACTGGGGCAGAGGGAGGACTCGTAAGGCAACACTCTGTGGCCACACCTGTCTGGCCATTGCTTTCTGCCAATGGCAGTCAGTGGGTGATGCTGCCTGTCAGGGAAATTCTGCTGGCCATGCGAGCCGAGGGGGTGAATGAGGGGGGCTGCTGCTGTCTTTGTCTTTCTTTTTGGAGACTGGAGGTGGGAAAGGCTAGGAATATATCCCAGTGCAAAAAATATAATTCATACTCCCCTGTCACTGCCTGATATTAAGACTGGAGCGCAGGAAATGCTGGAGATTCCTTAATTGAACTATTAAATATTGATATTTCTGGCTCTCCTAATCAGGCTTCGTTTTATGAAAGGCTTCCTAAAACAGTAGGAAAACTGTAAGTAAATTAATGTTTTGACTGTGGTGATTCCAAAGAGACACCATTTGAATCACCTTGGTTTTCCTTATTTTTAGCCCCCCTCCCCCCAAAAAAAAGAGCCAGAAAAAAGACCCAAAGCAAAACCCAGCAACTTTTAGGCAGGAAATCATAACCATATGTTTTTCCATTTTGATTAGGATATTTAAAGGTTTCAAATCTTTCAATACTCTTGAAAGTAGTAAAATAAGTGGAAAGAGACTAGCAAAGGATATTAATTCAAATAGTTTTGTTCCCTTAATTTTATGGGGTTATATTATCCAAAATTAATGATCATACTTAGGCAAATTGTCAGTAATTGGTGAAAAAATTGCTTTATTGCTTTTCTTTCATTTGATGCTAATTAATGGCCCTACATTATTAAGTTCAGGCCTCTTCTGTATTTCTCCTTCTCCATAAATATTCTTAGTGGTAATGTATTGGAGTAAACTTTTTTCTTCAGTGTATGCAATAATTGCTTTGTGGAAATGTGATAACAAACAGAATTCTGGCAGGATTTATAGACATGTGATAACAAACAGATTTCTAGCATAATTTTTCCTGAAATAATATAAATGTTATCTGTTCAGGAGCTGGAAGTCATTTTGATATGAAGGAATATGTTAGTAACATAATGTGTTAATTGATTAATGTCGTAAACCAGTAGTTTTTCATATCAAAGTACTCCTTAGTAACTCACCAGCAGTTACTTTACAAAGTCTAGACTTTGTTTTACCGGTTAAAAGCTCCTTACTCTCTCTCCTGCTATTTTACAGTGTGTTCAACAGAACAATTCTATTTCAGTTCACTGAATAACTTCAGTTAATGAAGTGCTAGTTTTCATCTTTTGTGATAAGTTAGACTTAAAAATTCATTTTAAAATAAGATATATACATGTATTACCATTTCCAGCCTGGTGGTATATTCTTTAAATATTATTTTAATAAGTTTAGAATTACTGAATTTTATAAACAAATTCATGCCTCTCTTGGACATGATTTTTAAAAAATTGTTCCCCCCTAAAAGCAGTTTTGAGAAAAAAGAGAGAGAAAATTTACATTTGATACAAGAAATTTTTCCTGTTATGCAAGTGCAGTTTCTTGAATTAATGACAAATAGTGAAGTAAGATTCTTGGCAAATTGAACCATTTTAAATTTGTTGAAGGACGTTTATTTTACTCTTTTAAAGTGTGCTCTAGTTATGAAAACTTTGCAGCAGAGTCCCAATGCACCAGTAATTCTGAACTCTCTCCCATCCCTGATTTCCACTGAGGCCTCATACCTCCATGTGTTTGGAATGAAATATGTGTAAATATCTGTATTTTGAAGGCAGCTAAGAGAAGCTGTAGCTCTTTAGCATACCAGAAAAGAATGTTACTTTGCAAAAGAGTTTGAGCAGGTTTTAGTGAAGTATTTGTAGGTGAAAACTTCTCCAGAAAAATACAGAAGGTTAGTGCCTGTGTTTCCATCTGCAACCCTTACCTGGTATAGTTATGCTTATCTTATTTCTTTGCCCTTCTTGCATCTCTGTGTACTTCTATATCTTCGCTCTGATTGTAGCTATAAATGTGTGAGTGTATATGAGGAGTGGTGCTCAGACTGCAGTGAGACATCTATTCTTGCTGAAATATCACTGCAGGCTGTGCCACATGCTCCTCCTAATCTGTAGAGGTGCAGCTGTATCCTCTAGGATCACACATTGTGAAGGCTCTCAGCTTGAGCCTTGCCTAGTTTCAGGTATGGCCAAGATCTGAACTGTCACAGATGTGAGGCAGATATTCTAGAGGAGCGTTATAAACCACTACCATGACTCAAGTTCACATGGTTTGGTGTGAGATAAGTGGGAGCTGGTCCACACCTTGTCAGCTGTGCTGTATGCTCCTTGCAACGCAGCCTCCATGCCCCAGTCCTGTGGTGCCTTGCAGGGGGAGGGATTGGACCAGTGGCCTTCTGTGAAATGTTGTCTCCTGGATGCCTGTTGAAGTCAACTTCATGGCTTTCACCTACAGTGATGCAACTGAAAGAGCAGAGCCCACAGCTCCACATGATGTGCACTTGAAATGCACTTCACCTGTGTGTGTACGTGAAAAGTCTGAAGTCTTTTTCATATGGTAACTTGGATCACTTAAACTTGATTTCTGCATTTGCAAAGAGACTAGATATGAATAATTTTCCTGTAGGCCTGAGAGTTTATTGCCATATTAAATTAAGAGTTTTCCACTGTGAGGGATCTTGTGGACCTGGAGAGATATCTCTCACCTGGGCATTAGGGGACACCCACCATCCAGGCAGCCCCACTTATGCTGCTCATAATGTCCTGTGGTGTTTAAACATGTCTGAGGAAGAACTTGAAGCCTGTCTCTGACAGATTTTCTCATCTGCATGTCTATACCTATGCTTTAGTTTAGCTTGAATGTGAAGATGAAGGTATTGCTGGACTTCAAACATCTGTGTGGTTTATGTGCTCTGAATTTGCCCTCTGGAGGGAAGTAAATAGTTCCTTGAAGTGCCTACACAGAGAGTATAGGTCCTAAAGTTACGTATTTTGGGTTTTGTCATAGATATATAAGTTAACCTCAGGTAAATGGTATGAACTCCCATCACAAGTGAATGAAAGAAAAAGGATAATTACTAGAATCACTAGAATTAGGCAAATAAGTGAGAGTCTGTGTTGTCACAATGCAGTTTTAATGTTGCCAGGGAATCTGTCCACAGCATTCACTTCTCTGTACCTGAAGTAATGTGGTCTTCCTCAGACTGCCATTTGAGCAGCCATTTATGATGCTTTTGTGATCTAAACACAATGAAAACCAACAAAGAAGAAGGGATAGTTGTTTGAAGATAGGGATGGTCTGTAAAATCAGCTTTCCCTGACAAATATGACCATGGAATGGCAGTTGGGAATTCCTTTGTGTAGGTTGTTAAAAAACAAAAATAAGACCTCATGGTGATGAGGGATTAACTTAAAATACATATGTTTGTTTATGTGTTCTGGTGAAATACAGACTCAGTTGTTAAAGAACTTTTTGTAAACTGCAGAGAAATTTACCATATGGATGAAGCCAATTGAGGAGGCTCTGGCTTCACATGGAAACCTGATGATGTTTGCAAATATACTTGAAAATCACAAGAGATCAGTGCCTGCCCCTTCGCTTCCTCTTGTAAAAAAGTTGTGTACTGCTATGAGGAGTGTACTCAGCTGTATACTGCTTGAGGAGACTGAGGGGAGGCCTCATAGTTGTCTACAACTTCCTCAGAAGGGGAAGCAGAGGCCCTGATTTCTCCGGTGGCTAGTGACAGAACCTGAGGGAATGGCAAGAAGCTGTGTCAGGGGAGGTTTAGTTTGGATATTAGGAGAGAGTGTTTGAGCACTGGAACAGGCTCCCCAGGGAAGTGGTCACAGCACCAAGCCTCCCAGCATAAAAGAGCATTTGTACAATGCTCTCAGGCACCTAGTGAGATTGTTGAGGATGTCCTGTGCAGGGCCAAGAGTTGGACTGCGATAATTCTTGTGGGTCCCTTTCAAATCAGGATTTTCTGTGATTCTGAAATCTTCTAAATGTATTTTTAAGTAAAAGTGAAGAAGATACTTGCACGTAGAATTGCTTTTAATTTCTTTTTTGCATCCTCAGGAGCTATTTTGAGTGATACATATTGTATTTGTCATAGATGACATCTCGTTTGTACTTGGCGTGTTTCTTCAGCTTTTGTCTATGACTCTTAACCACTGGTGTGAGCAAATGAAGATGAGGGGAAGAAGCCTATTGCCTTTAGCCCCCAGTTTGCATTTCCCCTTTCGTACATGGAAAATTTTGTTTGCCCTAGCTTCATAGAGTGGACACCGGAATGAAAACTGTGCTGTCAGATATGTTTACCTATTTTGTAGCAATGCAGGTCCTCCAGAGGGGCAGTCCTACTTCAGTTACCCAAACTGAGTACCTGAACTGGTCTTTTCCAAAGAGTCGTCTGGGCATCCTTCTATTGATTTGCCCTATTAGAATAGTAATTTTTTTTGTTTCTCACTGACTATGTAGGCACTCTGAAATCATGGTGTTATGACTTCCCTGAAACTGTGACATTAAGACTTTCCCAGCTTACCTCCCTTCAGTGAATGTTACCAGCTTTCCTACGAAGGTATATTATGTTGATGTTCGGTATTTAGTATTGGCCATGTTCTAATAAGGCATTATCTGCTCTAAGTGTAAGATTTCATCTCTGATTTCTGTGATTGGAAGTATTTAATGATACTCTGGTTATTTTCTGCATCTCAGCAGTGATTTTTAACGAAAATATATTCATCCTAACAAGTCCTTATTGATCTGAGTGAGTCTAACATGAGGAGACAGCCATCAAGCTAGAATGTCCCTTTTATTTTAATTTTTCTACTGATATTCCATTTTAGATACCATTTTGAAAGATGGGGAGAATATACAGGTTTTTTTCAGTATAGTTTCAGTCATAATGGCTATTTGGTGACCATTAATGTAATTTTGCTGTAAATTTAATATATTATTGAAAAATTGTGTGTAAATACATTTTCTAAAAAAAAGCAATATGAACTGAAACTACGGTTGCTACATGCTCAAATTGTTAAATAGGGTTGAGTTGAGGAACATTACTGCTTTGAGAAGTCATGACTGTCTCAGACTCCTACCTCCAGCCAAGTCATATTTGATTGTTGGTACAGAGATAAGAAAAAACAAAACTGCTTTAAGACTAAACATGAACACAATAATGAAGAAACAAGGCAAGGTGGTCAACCAGGCATGAAGAATTATGTATTTAAGCTAAGAGGCCAAGAGTCTCATCAGCTGGGTTTTAATAATGCCTGACAGAAGTGCTTGTACTTGTACTGCTATTGGTTTAATATCTAATTGAGTTTCAAGCTGAAAGATGACAATCTGTCTTGAAACGTGTAGAGAACATTTCCTGTGATGTGATGTCTAAGCAATTCTTTACACACTCAACTGAGACTGGAAAACTGGTAATGCTTCTGTTTTCAGGTTCCAGGAGCCTTCTAATTATGCATAACTAAAGCTGTATCCTGTGCAGTTTTACTATTGTTAATTCTTTCTTCTTCCTGTCTTGATAATTCACTTTGTTGACTATATTTGCATGATGCAGCTTGTTCCTTTTTTTGTTGTTGGTGGGTTTTTTAATACTGTTAGCTGTTTGCATTGGGCACTTTCATTTGCTTTGCAGTTATCAGAACACCTAGCAGCATGTGCCCTAGTTCTGCTTGGAGAGTTTAGCTACAAAGGCAATGTGGACTTTAGACATAAATGTGACTCCAAAGCTGACATGTACATCATGCTCCTGATAATCTAGCATTACCCTTACACAGTCAGGAGTACAAGATCATCACAACTGAAAGTTTTAAAAAAAAGGACTTTGAAAAAAGCCTAAATTTCTACTTAGCATGCATACTGAAATGGATGCAATACTCAAAATGTAACCTGGTTTAGAAATGGGCCCTTTTCTTTCATTTTATTTCTCATGATCAATTGGTATGTGAGGCTGGAGCTTTTCGGGAAAAGTCTGATTATTTCTCATGATCAATTGGTATGTGAAGCTGGAGCTTTTTGGGAAAAGTCTGGGATTAGGAGTGGGTCAGCCTCTGCTTTTAGCAAAGCAGCGTGGTTATCAATAATGCATTGGAGATCTCAGAATCCCTGAACATAGGAAAATCACAGCTGGTCTGGGTTTATTGTCAAAATTGCAGATTTGCTCCAAGAGGTCACGACAAGTGCATGTCAGACAGTCACACACACACGCACACAGACATGTCTTGGGGGAATGAGGGGAATAATGTCTGAAGAATTGCCAGTGCCCATGTTATTTAGAAACTCTTCATATGTTTCTGTAGTTCAACTTTAAAAGCCGTATATTTAATGCTGCTTGCAGCAGCCTTTTGACATTTTGGCCTTTCCCAGTATTGTAAGTTTTATTGTTTTCCTGACAAGTTTATTCATATACTAACAGCTTGCTTGGCAGCAATATTCAGACTCAATACTTAGGCTTTCTGGTCACGGTGATGGCTGGCAGTAATAGAGAGGGAGAATAAGTGAGTATGGAAATGCAAAGCTGTCTCTTGTTACATTTTATCGATCTCATTCTGGTGTCATTCAATTAAGACAGAAATGTGATGGATAGTGTCTGCATAGATTCCTACTTTGCTTTCCAGCCACTCTATATAAAGCTTTTTGGGGGAAGGGAGGAGGGAAAGGAGTGTGAGAGGAGGAGGGGGTATCAAATCAAAGATACAGTGTGATTTGAATTACAGATCAAACTTATCTTTTTAAAAAAATCATTATTCTAAAGCTATGTTGAAAAGCAATATTAGCAGTGCTAGCATTCTGTGTTGTCTTGCTAAGAAGTATCCGTTAAATGTCCAGTGCATTGTTCATTGCAGTAATGTTGGGGTTTCTTTTTGCCCAGATCTTGTATATGATTTATGAATAAACACTTGTTTCTTCTGAATTTGGTACACAGATAGAAAGGGTTTAAGAAATGAAGGGACTTACTTGCCTAAGAGACTTGCCTGCATGCTGTAGGGCAGTAATTCCAGATAAACATCTGAAGACAAGAGTTCTTCATTTCTGTCTATTGTTTATTTTAAATGGGGGGGGGGGAATCATTGAGAAGCTCTATCAGTGTAATACAGAAACACAGAGATTAGCTCCATAGGCTTAAGTAGATCTACATTAAGTCACAACTGAACCTCTCGCCCAGTCTTCACAATGTGGTAACTTCGGAACTAATAAATTATTTTTGATCTAACTCACAGTTTTCTGCCTAAAGCATGAATGAGGCAGCCCTAGAGTGCATTGGTGGTTTATGGAAGTGTTTTTTGTCATCAAATTTGGGGCAGGCTCCTTAGACTCCTTAGAAGTTCCCTAGGAGGAGAGCCTTGATAACTCTCACCCCTTGGTTTTCCTTCCCATCTTATGCGTTTAGTGATAGAAAGGCTATGTGTCCAGATCTCCTCTGTTTCCAGGGAACTTACAGGGGAAGGGTTTGCAACTCAAAAAGCTGTGTCCAGAGCAGGTTTGGGATTCTCTGCTGAAATGAGGTTACTTGGGGAAAAGCCAGTTCACCAGAACCAAAATTCTTCAAATACGTGTATTGGACAATCCAACTATTATAAACAAAAACCGAACAAATGAAAATGCAAACCAAATTGATTCTCATCTGCTAGCTTGTTGAGGTTCTGGGAAACCTGGTTTTCTAAGCTCTGCAGGTGTGTATTCCCAGCTTTCTAGCCTTTGTAGCTGCTGCTGATGTTCCAGGCTTCATGGCTTGGCTGTGCTTCCCAAAGTCCCTTTTCCTACACTAGGGAGCACAGGAGCCCTAGGAGCCACATTTTAATTAAGAGCCTTGGGGCTTTGATGTTCAGAACTGTATTTTCCTTGCCACTGCCACTATTGAATCCAGTTACCACTGTGGGAGGCATTAATTACGAACTAATAAGTAATTATGCTTTAAGATTTTTAAGGTAATTAAGGTTTAAGTAACATTTTAAATGTGACAAGGCTAAGATTTTAGAAGTGAAAGAGCATTCTTCTAGCCCTGTTAAACATTCATATAAGTAATCTGAGTACACTCGTACATATAAGCAATCTGAGTGCTTGTTTTTGATTGCTGCATGCCTTGGGTTAACAGTAGTTACTTAGTGTTCTGTAGAGTCTACAGCAGAGTCATAGGCCTCAGTTTTGGATTCATGGGCCTGAAGATCGGGTGCCAACTGGGATTTGAGTTTTCACTATTACAGAATTTCAGATGAGAGGTTAGGACCATGATAAACTGAGGTTTCTCAGAATAGTTTGATCTTGTGCTATTAATTAGATGCTTCTGCTATATTGATCAGCTGTGGGTATAGAGTGCCTTCCCTTTGTGCATGAGTTCTAGCAGGGATATATAACATGTCTTCTGAGGACTATATGAAAAGAATCATATGAGCAAGGGACAGCCTTCCAGACATGAGGATGCAAGAAGGTCCTCAGGCACTTCCAGTCATTTCAATTTTTAAATCTAGTAACAAAGCTAGGTATATTCAAGACTCTGAATTATTATTGGACCTGCCCTTTGTGATCCAATCTGGAATGGGAATGCTGCTTAGGTCAAACAGAGCTGTTTAATTCCCACTGCAGTTCTTGCAGTCTCAGAGATACTGAGCATACACAGCTTGAATGCTTGTTCCATTGCCAGTATCTTTGGGAATTACTTTTAATAAAAGACAATGGGGTGGACTGTCCTTATGTTCCTATCCTCCTAAAGTGACATTGTTTTCATTCTTAAAGTTAAATCATGGTATAACATCTTGTAGCAAAGGCTGCATTTTTTCTGCAACATCCCCTCTTGGCTAAGGAGACCATTTGATATATCATCCCTTTTGCATTTGCCACTCAGGTATGAAATCAAAAATATTCATATGTGTATCTGGCAAACAGTGTTGCTCAGATTTTATGAGCAACCACTCGACAACTGCTTTGGGTGCCAGTGCTTTTGGTATAACTTCTTAACATAATGCAGTTAAAGTGATTTCCTCATTTAACATCCTGAATAGGTGTAGGTTTCTCCAAACAGAAGGCTTACGTTGCTACTTCCTGGCTTTGCAGGCTCATGTAATGTAGCATATAGAATTGTTTTGCATTTTTTAATAGCGTATCTTTGACTGCAGGAAGGAAAACATTTGTAGTATTAAAAAAAAGAATTTTTTTTTAAACAATGTGACTTTGAGGGAGGAGACTAAGGGGCTTTGCTGTGGCAATGTGAAAAATTAATAATTGATGTAAAATTTGACCGTGATTTGTTCTGGATGTTTTTCAATGGTACATATCAGGTTCCAACAGCCATGCATAAAATAATATTAGGAAAAAGAAAACCAGTCAGTCTCTAAATTCAGCACTACTTAATAAGCTCTAAAATGCAACTTTTAATAGAATTTCTCTGCCACAAACTTCTGTTTTCTGTGACCTAATGAAAGTTCATTGAGGTGTACTTTTCGATTAATTTAGCTCACAGCTAACCCTTGAACTAAAACCAGACTTCTTGTAGATGCTTGCATTTCATAGTTCCAGAATTGGTACAAGAACTATTTGGTTTGTACTGTATTTTAATCTCAGAAGGGAACAACTATAACAGCACAATACAAACCTACTGTTTTAAGGTATCCACTTGAATTTTCAGTTTTGATTCTAGATTTCAGAAATTCACAGAAGGTTGGGGAGAGGAGGGAGGGTTTCCTAAGCGTAAGCACGTAAGTGCTTATGGCCCATTGTGCATTTTCTAGAATTGAAATATTTCAATAGCTTGAAAATGTGCCAGACAGCCTGTGAACAGGGGCAGGGGGAAAGGATAAAAATAAATAAAGAGCAGCTGCAATTTTATTAGCAGTGCAACAGAATTAAAAGGGACCTGAAAAATTATAGCTGATGCTATGTATACAAATCTAAGGAGAAAATAACCCTAAAGTATATCAAATCTTGTCATGTTCTGTTCTGTTCTGAAGACTTAGGGTTCAGTGTTTAATTTATGAGCAGTACTTTTATCCTCTTTTAAGTGCTTACAGAGAATTAGAATTAAATATATGAGACAAACAAGGCAGAGCATTAAACACCTTGCCTGAAAATGGAAAAATATAAGTCACTCGGTATTGGAGTTAGTTGCAGTTTTGACTATTACCAGCAGCTATAGTAAGAATTTGCCAGTTACCAGGAATTGTCTAGCAAAATTAGTGTAGAAGATAATAGTGCTGCTTAAGAAAAATTACTTTTTTTAAAAAAAAAAATTATTTTTGGGCTTCTCAAATTTCTGGGTTTTGCTTCTTCTTGATATTTGACTACTAGTGGATGCCACACATTTTTCCTGTGTAGAATTCACCTTTATAACTTCAATGTACAAAGACTGTCTAAAGTATTTTCATATTATTTGGTAATTACAACCCTTTTAGTGAGAAAAAGAGAGAAGTGGTCAGGCTCTTCGTGAGTTTTAGAGGCATGTGGTTTCAGAGTATGGCAAATATTCATTCAATCTCTGTGTGAAGGTTGAATAAATAAATGCTATTTTTCTTTATTGCACTTTATCCAATAAACTAGGGCTAGTGGTGTAGCCCTGCTTTGTCTTTTGAATTTTCAGTATTAAGTATTCTATCCCTTAATCAGCAACTGGACAGACTTTCATAGACAGTGTTCTAACTGAAGAAGAATCAATGGTGTTTATACTTCCATTCTGCTTGAAGTCCAGTATTTAACACATGTACTAATTCTGATTGTCAGAAAATGTCAGATGATAGATATAAAAAGAACCAGAGAAGAGTAAACTGAGTTTCATCTAGAAAAGCATCAATAAATAAAAGTGGAATGCATAATTAATATAGTCATAATAATGATTAAATACGGTAAGGGTGATTACCAAGATTTTTGAAATAAAGAATGCAGTTGTTAACTTGCTATAAGTAAGACAAGCAAATACCTCCTCTTCATCAGTTCTTGGGTTGGACCAATTGACAAAACTCTTCCTCCTAATTTTGTATGTGCAATTTTAAAAATCAGTTCTCATAATGCTGTGTAATTGGAAATAGAAAGTCATGTTAGCAATCATAGAATCATCATAGTATCAGAGAATGGTTTGAGCTGGAAGAGACACTTGCTATAAGTAAGACAAGCAAATACCTCCTCTTCATCAGTTCTTGGGTTGGACCAATTGACAAAACTCT
The DNA here is from genome assembly GCF_000695815.1 of Acanthisitta chloris. NCBI lineage: Eukaryota > Metazoa > Chordata > Aves > Passeriformes > Acanthisittidae > Acanthisitta > Acanthisitta chloris. Next base: position 22,638 of record NW_008657816.1, on the reverse strand, counting down.
TCCTCCTAATTTTGTATGTGCAATTTTAAAAATCAGTTCTCATAATGCTGTGTAATTGGAAATAGAAAGTCATGTTAGCAATCATAGAATCATCATAGTATCAGAGAATGGTTTGAGCTGGAAGAGACCCTTAAATCTAGTTCCAATCCAATCCCCTGCCATGAGCAGAGACACCTTGTACTAGACCAGGTTTCTCAGAGCTCCATCCAGCCTGGCCTTGAACACTTCCAGGGATGAAGCATTCACAGCTTGTCTGGGAAATTTGTTCCAGTGCCTTACCACCCTCACAGTGAAGAATTTTTTCCTAACATCGAATCTAAGTTGATCTGATTTTGATTAAAGGTGCTGTCCGCTTTGGAAGCTACAGTAAAGATCTCCCTTTTGAAAGGCAGAATAGACTCTCTCAGTTCTCTCTCTTGTTGTCAGCCCTATTCTAGCACTATGGATTCCAAAATCTGAATTGTATCCTTCCAGAAAATGCCAGATGCATGAATTTGAAATAGGTTAAATAAAGATATTATATACAAAGTCTAGATTCTACTAGAATGGGTGATAATCTTCCTGTCAGCGTCCATTTTCTTGATTGAAAGGAAAACCTTTGAAGTCTATTTGCCCAGAATGTGCATCACTATGTATATTTTGCTTATGTAATATGGAAGCTCTTGAAGCTCTTTACAGTTTGCAGTCTCTTTCTCCAAGGGAACTAGGGACAGAACGAGAGAACAGAACCTCAAGCTGCACTAGGAATGGTTCAGACTGGACATGAGGAAAAGTTTCTTCATGGAAAGTATTGTTAAATATTGGAATGGACTGTCTGGCATGGTGGTGGATTCACCATCTCCTAAGGTGTGCAAGAAATGACTGGATGTGGCACTTAGTGCCATGATATAGTTGACAGGGTGGTAATCAGTCAAAGGTTGGACTCAATGATCTTAGAGGTCTTTTCCAACTTAATTGATTCTGTGATTCCATGCAGCTTAGGGTGGTTTCTAATGATCAGGATCCTGTATGCTTCCCAGAAACAATTTCTGGATTTCAGTTTTGTAAGGCAATTCATTAAGCACTGTTTTTAGTTGGGGTTACTTCTCAGCTGACTAGTGACTGTATATATTGACATCACTTGTAGAGGGACCGCAAAAAAATTGCAAAGTAAAAATTCAAACCTTTCCCTGACCAGTAAATATCTCGTTTGTTCTTGGAGGAGACAAAGAGATGAAAGCTTATTTGTCCTGTTAGAGAAAGACTAATTGCACCTCTGTGCCTGGCAAGATCATGGAGCAGATTCTCCTGGAAGCTGTGCTTAGGCACATGAAAAGCAATAACCAACATGGCTTTACCAGGGGCAAGTCATGCCTGATGAATTTGGTGGCCTTCTATGATGGGGCCACAGAATTTGTAGATAGGGGCAGAGCAATTAGTATCATCTACCTGGATTTATGCAAGGCATTTGACACTGTCCTGCATGACATCCTTGTCTTTAAATTGGAGACACATGGATTTGATGGGTGGACCACTTGGTGGATAAAAAACTGGCTGGATGGTCACACACAGAGGGTTGTGGTCAGTGGCTCATTGTCTGTGTGGAGGCCAGTGATGAGTGGTGTACCTCAGAGATCAGTACTGGGGCCGACACTGTTCAACATCTTTGTTGGAGAGATGGACAGTGGGATTGAGTGCTCCCTCAGCAAGTTCTTTGATGGCACCAAGCTGTGTGGGGCAGTCAAAATGCTTCAGGGAAGGAATTCCATCCAGAGGGACACTGACAGGTTTGAGAGGTGGGACAATGCAAATGTCATGAAGTTTAACAAAATGAAGTGCAAGGTCCTATATCTGGGCCATGGCAATCCAAGGCACACCTACAGGTTGGGGGGGGAAGTAATTGAAACCAGAAGTGAGGAGAAAGACGTGGAAGTGACAGAAGCTCACCATGAGCTGGCAGTGTGTGCTAGCAGCCCAGAAAGCCAGCCGAATCCTGGACTGCATCAAAAGGAGAGTGGCTAA